>NC_051185.1:44696839-44948060 GCF_013339695.2 Rhipicephalus sanguineus | reverse complement strand
GTACAAGTAATTGCACGCGACTGGCCGAGATCGGTAGCACTGGATAGTCTGGTCTGAGGCTGCTGAGTGAGCGCGAAAGGGCAGCCGCTCTCCGCAGCACGGAATCACGATTTAACTCGGCGTGCGCATGCGCGCGCACGCAAGTCACGTGGTTGAGGAGAAAAATTTCTCCCTTGGCGCTTGCCGCAAGAGGGCGCGACGAGTAAATCGTCCGCAAAGGAAAAGTCGCGGCTCCGAAGGAGGAACGGAGCCCGTTGCTCCATTCTCGCTCCCTTTTTTTTTAGAGTGCAGATATGTAAGACATACAATTGAATTTATTGCTGTAATGTATGGGCGTACATTGAAAAATTGAAAGAAAATGCTTGACACACCTATATTGAGCAGTGGCAAGTGTGTGGGTGAATTGAATTTTACAATTTTGTTTTTCTCATAAAGGATTCGTAACTCAAGTACACTGACTTCTTGCGTGGCATGACAAAGGTGGCATTTCGTGGAACCCGAGATATTCTTGCTTAAGAGAAGTACCATAGATTTTCGCACATTTCAGAAGCTACTAGGCAAGGTTGTGCCTATACCACTGTACGGTATTAAATATTTCACTGGCATGACTGCGACTGCGTAATTATTAGAGCAGAAAAGGGGAACAACATTTCTGATTTTTTAAGGGTTCAAGGTCGTTTGCGAGTCCTTGTCGCACTTTTGCAAGTTGTCAGGGTCCTTCTGGGCAGATGGTTGATTGGTCACACATGTTAGCTCTGACTTAAGCGGTTACCAATCGCTGATGGCACAGTTGGACGGATGGCTAAGTCCAGCGGGAGGCCCTCGATTTGCCCCCCTCCCCCCGCCCTCCCTGGCCCCCCTAAAAATAAATTAGCTTTTAGTAAAGCTGTTCTGGTCTGTTCTATTCACAGTACGGCAGAGCACAGAGTCATTAGTCAAAATGTGCAAACTACACTGTGTACATGTAGCGGACGACCGTTAGTGGGTATCGAAAGAAAAAGCTATACCTTTTGTAGAGTTAGCTACACTTGCCTAGATGGAGCCGATTTCGCGTGGATCCTCATGAGCCGTGCCGCGCATGCGCAAGGTTCAGTGATGTCACACAGCTGGCTCACCGCTCTCCGCGCTCTCCGCCACCGCACTCTCTCCGCCACCGCGATCTCACGCGCTCTCCGCCACCGCAGCGCGCGACTCGCCGCTGCTGGTCTGCGCATTCGAGAGGAGTGACGTCGTCGCCATGGTAGACACACTGGCGACATCGCGCGCGCAGCTATTCGCCTTCGCAGTGCAGTCGCCGTCTGACACAGCGCTGGGGCCGCGTGATAGCGCCTCTGACTGGCGTTTGCAGGTGGGTAACGCCATGGAGAAGAAGAGCGCAAATGCTGCTCAACGGCGCAGAACAGCCGAGAAGCTTATCTCATCGGATCCCGAAGTGGTTGCCTGGCAATTAGCGGTTCAGCGTACGAAGAATGAACAGAAGAAAGCTAATAATCCTAGACAATCTGGAAAGCTAAGAATAATCAGCTGAACCTTTGCTAACGCTATGTATATCCTGGCATGGCCGAGCTAAGCCACTGCATTTTTTTTTCTCAAAACGCACATGGCACGTCAATAAAACAATGCACATGTTGCTGAATGACAGAACAAGGTCACTTTTTTCTCAGACGTGTGTGTAAAGCACGTAAGCCCTTTTCTTGCACTTAAAAAAACGCAGCTCTGTGTTTAACAGCATTCGAGGTGTGCTCGAAAATTTTACTGCTATTCTTTTTGGGCATTGGGAACAAGGCCTTGTTAACCTCACGCAAACTCGGCCTCCTATTCGCTGAGACGCGCGGACATACCGGTATAAATTAGCCACGCCTCTCCGTCAGACACGCCAATATTGTGTACGTCCTGTACTTGGCATTAAAGAGAAAATGTCCTTTCTTTTTTTTTTTTGCTTTCCTTTAAATATACCCCAACACCCGTGAAGTGTTATTAAAACGTACGTGTGGCTTAACCACTGCGCCGAAACTGCGCAGTTTTCAGCTATTAACGAAAACAAAGAAGTACATAACCGAGAGAGGGCTTAAGGCCAATGCGCTTTCTGCAAATCCTCCGGATTAGCCTACTCCACTACGCTGTATACGCTTCTGCTGTGAACAAGGCACCGGATTAAGTAGCTTTAAGGTGTAGTCCGAGTGCTGGAGAGCGAAATAAATCGGGGTTTTATCGAGACAGGGCCGATACAATGGAGTGAGACCGGGGAATAACCGTCGTAGGTTGCGAGGGCCTTCCAAACTTCAAGATACACTTTAAAACACTTGCCGCTTTTTCACTCTACCTTGGAGGCACGCGTGTCCGGAGAGGCTTACGATCATTCACGGATTTCCACGCCGCCGGTGACCCCGCTAATCCCCGAAGATATTGCCGTACTTTGAGACTAACACAACGTGAGATTAAAGTGCGGTGCGGCCCTAAGTCAGAATTTGAGCGTTTCACGCGTTTGCTGCACATAGTAGGAAGAGTTCGACTGACGAAGAACTAATGAACAGGACTGGAATACATAGAGCTTTCACTGTGCTTTGTTTTGCTAGCGTTCGGTGCTCGCTTCTAAATTACTCGCTTAGAAATATCTACCACTCCGAAAGGGACGAGTTCTTCAAGCTTTGGCAACTCTAAGTTTCTTTACAACAAATCAGTAAGTATTTCTGTTCTTTTTAACCGCCCACGGAATGGATTCAAGTATGTGTAAGAATAGATACAACCAAATTTATAGGCCCACTCTCAATGCAGGCCAGGACAATGGCATAAGAAAAGAAGTAGACAGATAAACGAAAGAAAAGCTGGCCGAGACCTACTTTTTTCGTGCACTGAAGTTGAAATGAAATGAATTGATTGTATTTTAGCTTTCTTGAGAGATAAAGAGAGAGACGAGGATTAAAAACGTTGGGCATTGCAATGAATTTGTTAGTAGAAATCTGTAATGTTATGCAAAGTAATGCAAACAGCTAACTCTTTTGGATCCGATCTCGCATAACTCTACAAAACGCTGGTGGAAGGGGGTACGGCCGCTGCAGGGAGAGAAGCGGTTTTCGTGCAGTCTGCATCTCAATGTGAAGCCGTCAGAGCTCAGAACGTAGAAGGGTATATATATATATACGAGCTATTTGCTGATGTCGGCGGAACATCACGGTGTCCCAGCACCCGACATGAACGCGGCCAGCGGTTTCCGCGGGTCCCCGATAGGGGTTCCCATTGCCCATTGTTTGTGCCTTTTTATCATCTGTGTTCTTTGCTTGCTTGCTTGCTTTGCTTTGCTTGCTTGCTTTGCTTGCTTGCTTGCTTGCTTGCTTGCTTGCTTGCTTGCTTGCTCGCTCGCTCGCCTCGCTCGCTCGCTTTGCTTTGCTTGCTTTGCTTTGCTTGCATGCTTACTTTGCTTTGCTTTGCTTTGCTTTGCTTTGCTTGCTTGCTTGCTTGCTTGCTTGCTTGCTTGCTTGCTTGCTTGCTTGCTTGCTTGCTTGCTTGCTTGCTTGCTTGCTTGCTTGCTTGCTTGCTTGCTTGCTTGCTTGCTTGCTTGCTTGCTTGCTTGCGTCTGTTCTGCAACTAAGAATTTCTTTCCTGTCTATGCACTAACTAGCCCGGCAGCTGACGTGTCTGAGAGATCGTAAGACAGCCTAATGAATCAAATAACAGACAGGAATAGGGGAATTCACATCAAGAGAAAGAAACGGACTCGGACCGACAACCTAATGCGTATGACAGACAGCCGTTAGTCAGTTAGAGAAGTAGAAGGGTTACCGAGGATTCGGAAACCGCTCCGAGGAAGGCAGCAGAGTTGGATGGAGTGACGTAATAAGGAGGTGCGCGAGGATAAAACGGAATGAGCTCGCACAAGAAAGGGCGTACTGTTGATCGTTGGAAAAAGCCTTCATCCCGCAGTGGACAAAAATGCGTTGAAATGGGTGATCATGAGTAATCCGGCATAGTGGTGTGAGCCATCTTCACTGAAAAAACGCACCACTGTTCGGAGAAACTCGTGTGATAGGTCGAAGCAGGGAAACGTTAGCACGTGAAGTACTTGAGGCATATCACATACAGAGGAAGGGGAATGAATGCGTCAGTGTCCCTTCGATCACTTTGTACAAAAAGGAATGCCTATTCTTAGATAGAGCTGTGCGATAGTTTTTTCTGTGTGCTTTGTTTTTGTTTGTGCTATGTGATAGTCGCTTGTGCTGCGCCCCCTCTTTGTGCGCATATCCGGGTGATGCGAGGAAAATAAACTAGTTGAAAGTCTGGCGCCCTATCCTGTCTTCTCTTTTTTTCCTTGGTTGTCTCATTTGCACCGCAAATATTTTATGAAGCTACGCACCAACTCGCCCAACGTCAAACTCTGCTAAAGATACCAACTCAATCTAAGCAGATGAAAAGTGCTGCTGCGGCAGTATATGAGGGTCGAACCGAATGTCTCGCTTGCTGACTTTTCGTTTGAATGCCAATTACTGCACATTGGGCAAGTTGGTCCATCATAATGTCGTATTGCCATATCGTTACTGCCATTGTGCCATAGCTTGAGCCTCAAGGAAAAAGACAACAGCGAGGAAGGAAAAATGATCATCCTGTTGCCTGTCATTTCCTTCCTTGATGTTGTCTTTTTTCTTCGGACTTGAACTCAGCTGCGCTATAGCAATGCGAGACTTATCAATGCGTAAGCTTTTGTACGCCGATCGACTCAATGAGAACTGCGTCTGATCGTCCTATGATCGACCTATGCCACGTAACACTCAGAACTCTGAAGAAATAAATGGATAAAAATTTTTTTCTCGGCGATGCTAGGTTTCTAAAGTAGCTCAGAGAGAGAAAGACAGATAAGGATTAAGTGAAAGCCGGGGAGCTTACCAAGACAATCATTATCCGGTTTGCTACCCTGCGCAGGGAAGGAGTAAGGGAGAAGGAAAGGTAAGAATGAAAAGAACTATGACACTCCTGTATTCTTTTTTAACCCTTTTTAGTGCAACTGAGAAGGCGAGTCTCTTACCCACTGCGCTAAACAGCCACGCTTGCAGAGTGCGAATATACTTGAACCATATGAATACGTTGTACCGGCGGTACAAAACAAATGTAAGATAACAGTTTCTGTGATCTCTTCGTTGAAATGTTCTGTGAGGGTGGAAATAAAGCATTCTCTAGGAAAAATGTAAAGCCGACGTGGAGGATTGTGCGCATCAGGTAAATTTCGACCTTGAGAAAGTTTAATGTGAAATACGCGCTTCTATGTTCGTGGGATTCGCCTCACGTGGGATCGCTACAGACGTTGAAAGACACTAGGAAGAAAGTGAAAGATGCCATGCCGATGCCGCCAGACAACTAAGTCACCTGCGAGGCCCATGTACTTAGATTTAGGTGCACGTTAAAGAACCCCGGGTGGTCGAAATTTCCGGAGCCCTCCACTACGACGTCTCTCATAATGATATCGTGGTTTTGGGACGTTAAACCCCAGATATTATTAAGGCTGCAACCATAGAGTTTTCCACCAAAAAACTCTGCGCCTACTCAATACTTAGGTAACTCCCAAATGTGATTCTGCCTGGAGTTGTCACTTATTTTTTTGTTCTTTCATTTTGGCGAGAAAGTTGTTGCGCGTCAGGCGTCCGAGAGTTTGTGGATACTGTACGCACAGTCCATCACGAAAACGCCCCACCGAGCTTCTCAACTCATTACGCAATATTCAGCGCGATAGCCCCTAATGACTAAGCGAAAGAGCGTACCGCCGCATGGGTAAGCACACCGTAGGCGGAGTTAGTTCTTGTCGTTATTCTCGTTGTTCTGACAGCTACGATCTTAGTTAGCGAGGCGTAATAACACCGCTAGACTAACATTAGCGAATTCACCGAGTGCGTGCGTGCATTTGCTTCTGTCATTAACAAACAGATACTCGGAGATCTCGCAGGGTTCATCCCCTTGTAGGACTGGATGGGTTTCGAGGCTCTCAGGTTGCCTCGTTTTTTCTTCTTTTTCATCTTCTTCTTCCAGGTGCATGACAGCGATTGCCTAAAGCACTTCTTCGCCTGCTGTCGGAATGGCTGCAGGGATACCGACGGTATGTACTTTCAGTCGAGCCTTTCTGCGCAACTATGAGAGTATGAACACGTGAAACACCTACGTTTGCATAGGTGCCTGCGTATACCATCCACGTGTTTCCGCAAGTCTCTTAATTACCCGTGTTCTACGACGGAATAGTTTGCTTATTCCAGAGTTACCAGATACTACCGAGCTAACAAGCGAGTAATCGTCACAAAAGAAGCCCAAAAAAAAGCGGAGCGACTTTTGCGAAGAAGCCGAAAAGAAGCGGAAATTGGACGAATGTTCCAATTCTTGAAAACAATTTCAATCATAATATAAAAACGTCACTTAAGTACGAAGGGGAGTTCAAAAACTTTTATTAACTATTTTGTACAGGGAAAATATGCGCAATTAGGAACGAACGCACATATATTAACTATTTAACTGTCTCCAGGGTAGTCTCCGTTTGAATGCACGTTTGCCACTGCATGATTAAAGGGATACTGAACAAAAATTGACAAGCTGGCGAAAATATCGAAACTATACTCGGAAGACGCGAATTTTCCGATAAACAGAGTATTTTGCGTATTTTTGAAAAGTTGGCTATATTTTTGGTGAATTGTCAGCGCACGGCAACTGCCCGCGAGCGCGAGCCGTGACGTCACATTCTCCGAGGCGCATGCAGGGCGCACGTGTTCCTGTCCTCCGCTTCTCTTTCTCCACCTCTCCTTTCATCCCACTTCTTCGCCTTCAACAAAGCCCGGATGCTTTACCCCAGCCGGGAACATTGTTCACTGCAGGCACTGTTCTTATAGTGATTCTGGGAACCGTAGTGGAAGCTGAGAGGGTTGAGAGACGCGGACGACGGCTGGCATTGTTGGCATGCCCGTCGCATTGCCACGGCTGTCTTTATTCCACAAATTCTTTGACAGTGATCTCGCCCATCCACCTTACATCGTTCACCTTAGCCGCATACCTCATCGCGGCGGACGCGAACTACAAGTGTCACGCCCACGTGCTCGCACCGTCACATTTTCATCTTCATTTTTACCCCGAGCAGCATCAGATTGGAATGGCTTTTCCCACAACACTGCAGCCACTACTATTCCATAAAGCTTCTTGGACAATGTAACCAATTTTCTTTCCGAATGAATTTCGCCTGAATGTACTGTAAACCCACCCCTTATGTAATACCCCCTTCAGGGTTCTTTAAGGAAATAAAGTGATGTGATGTGACTTCTGCACACTCGTCAACTCACAACAGCTTGAATATGGAGCAGCGGCGATGCTATTCGTTTTGAAAGAAAGAAACTAAATTTCCTGAGAAAGGGGAGCGTTTGATCGGGCTATAAAACGTTTACTGGTTCCCGCCCATATTTGCGTCACTGATTACTTAAATTTCAGGCCATGCAGAACAAAATAAAACCATGACAGATTGCTGTAATGTTATAGAGCCCCTGCTGAGCGATAGCCTCCTCTGCAATGCTCGAGCGCCGGACGCTCAAACGTGGAATAGGCAGCCCGCGCCGCAGGTAGCCTACAGTGCGTGGTCATGACACACGGAGGACAGTCGTCACAGCAGAATCGTAGGACAAATTTTATCACAAAATTACGTTATTGCTGCGTTCAAGTAAAACTTTGCCTGACTTGTTAGTTTCCCAGCTTGCAGCCGACAATAACCGCTGGCGAAAGTGGTGGGGCTCCGCCCACCCAACATATCTCAGTGGGAGGCAAGCGCCCCCCTTGCCCCCCCCCCTCCCCTCGTTAGATACGCCTATGTCAGCAGCCTAACTTCCCCGAGGCTCTCAGTCATAAATGTGGACTTTGCTGATGGTAGGATCTATAGCTGACGAGAGTTTGAATTTCGCTGTGTATAGTGTATTATTCAGCTAAAGTTGTAAGGGCAAACCATAACATGCATGGTACAGTATAGCGAGGGGATGAGAAAGGGAAGTTATTGTTAGAAGAAGTGATGTTAGAGAGGAAGGAAAGGAGGAGGGGAGAGTGTAAATCATGGCATAGCCTAGGGTAGTATTATTTAGCAAGAAAATGGAAAGGCAAGTGAGGGTGAGATGGAGTGATGTTAAGGGAGGAGGAGGAGGAGGAAAGGGAGGAGCTTAGAGGGTAAACTATAGCCTAACGATGTACAGCATACATGTACAGCATAGCATGGCAAGGGGTAGGAAAGAGAAGTGAAGGTGATGAGGAGTGATGTGAAGGTTAGGATTAGAGAATGGAGGAAAGGGGGCAATATAGAGAAAGATAAAGAGAGAAAAAAAGAGATAAAAAAAAGAAGAAAGAGATAAACAAAGAAAGACACATGCAAAAAGAAGAAGAAGATGAAGAAATAACTTGATCTGCGCTGGCCAGGAGGTAGCGCGTGCTTGCCAGCTTTACTGTTTACTGAGATTTCACAGGCGTGTAACCGGCTTTATTTATTACGATACACTTGAAATGCTAGGATAACCGCTAATACTTCTTAACGCCGCGAGATTATCATTGCGAGCATATGCGATTGAAATGAGTTTCTGTTATAAGCGCACTATATCACACTATATCGCCTTATGTCATGCATTTCTCTATCACACTGAGCTAGCGCCAAATGCGGTCCTCTGCATTTTCAAAGAGTGTGACTCAAATAAACTTTCACAATTCGAGAACATCAGGTGCACCTTAAAGAACCCCAAGTGGTCGAAACTTCCGGAGCCCTCCACTACGGCGTCCCTTATAATCATATCGTGGTTTTGAAACGTTAAACCTCAGGAATTATAATTATTCGAGAACAATACGTTATCCGCTTGCCGCATCCTTTTTTTTTCGTCGTAAATGTCACGCCTTTCGATGAATATGAATATGTTAAAATGAAGACGCTAACAGAGTCATAAAATACGATCGCCTCGAAGTAACTCCTGACTACCACTGCTTTCAACTAAATTATAGAACGATTCCTCCACTTTCTTACCAACCTTGCTAGGTTTAGAAGAACAGATATTTGGGCGAATTTGTAAGGTTCATTGATACTGTTCACTCTCGCATATGCTCTGGCAATGTGCCCCGTTACCTCAGGGACCTCTCCCCAGTGAGTCCGACTGGGAAGAGGCACTCAGGAGCTCCGAGCTCCACCACCAACTTAAGGCAGTCCAGAGGGCCCAAGAACTGGCGGAATGCCACCACGTTCCCGCCCCGACTCGGGCGTCGCCTACAGGAGCGGCTGCTAGGGTGTCCCCCATGGATCCCCCGGCGACCTATAAAATTTTTGATTGACTGACTGACTAATGGTACATAGAAGCGCATAAAAATAGGAAGCAGAAGAAGGGATCGCTCGGCATCCCTGGTTCTCCTATCTTGTGTTGTTAGCGTTTTTTCGAATCTAATGATGGACCCTTCTTAGGGTGAGAAGTCCACATTGTGTGCTTCAATGGCGTTGTGCCTCAGAGTAATCTTTTTCAACCGAAGCTTGTTGTTCCTCACAGATTTCGATGGCGGCTCGTACGCGGAAAACCCGGCGCCGGCGAGCGCACAGACACGCGGCCTTCGATGGTGCGCCAGACACATGTATGCGCCGTTTTTCAATAAATTTATGCACTCTCGATCGGGGGCTTCGCGGCGATCAGGCGTTTCTGATATGGCAATCTGACCCTTTATCGAGGTGACTTGACATTTCGCGTCGCCACATTTCATTGTTGCATGGATATGAACGCATGGCTGTCGTTGTTGCCTGTAGGCACTGAAGTGTGGCGCTGCTAAGCACGTGGATGAAGGTCAACTTCCGCAAGGAGGAAGGAAACTGTCACGAGGGAACAGTGCGCATGCGAAAGAAAGAAGGAAGGAGGAACAAAAAGAGAAAGAAAGAAGAAGAAAGGGAAGAAGAAGAAAGAAAGAGAGAAGAAAGGAGAAAGGAAGGAGGAAAGAAAAGAAAGAAGGAAAGAAGGAGGAAAGAAAGAAGGAAAGAAAGAAGAAAAGAAGGAAGGAAAGAAAGAAGGAAATAAGGAAGGAAAGAAAGAAGGAAAGAAAGAAGGAAGGAAGGAAAGAGGGAAGGAAGTAAGGAAAGAAGGAAGTAAGGAAAGAAGGAAGGAAAGAAGGAAGGAAGGAAAGAAGGAATGAAGGAAGGAAAGAAGTTCATCAGGCACGCACATGGTTCGCTTCCCCCAATTTTCGGATGGGGCTAGGGCTCTTGCATATTTTTTTCTTTTTTCTATGAACGTATATGAGCTAGGACTAACTGCAGCAATCCTGCTATTCATTGCGACATAAGTGCATTATCAAGAAAAGGCTCTCATTAACGCGAATATGCAAGCAAGCATAGCGGGGACGTCTTCATCTCCCTAGGATTAACCTCATCCCAGATAGGAAGAAAACGTGCAAAACGGTATCAGACGGCGCACATTAGGCAACTCTTCTATTAACTTTTTGCACGATGCCACTAGTGCCGCCCGAACGCAATGCGACTCTGCTAATTAACACGCGATACGACCTGAAAAGCGACAGAGACAAGCTGTGTGTACAAAGAAGATGCTACATCTACACTATCATGATGAAATCACCTGCCTTCCCAGCATGCAATTTGACAACGGCATGCACCAGTGCGCCCAGGAAGCGTGGTCCCGGATATATTCCTTTGACAGTGGTCCAACACTTCACACAGCATCTACGAATGATTGCAAATTCTAAGACTGTTGTTGCTGTTTCCAGTCTTATTCATGTTTCAGGATGTCTACCAAGTTTATATTGAAAAATTCCCCGAGTTTTCCAGGTTTTCCCTGAGTGCTTTTCCTAAAGTTCTGTGAGTGAAACAGATTTTTTTACGTGAAGACGGGCTGACACGTGCGTAGATCGCCCGATGATGTCACTTTCACTATGCACGCTCTAATACCTTTCCATAGGTATTCAAACATAAATAAAAGCAGCAAATGGCTTAGCAAACCTGTATAAATGTCTGTCTTGTCTATTCACAGAATATATGGGAGGTAATGCAAGAGCAATCGTCGCACGGCCCCTTATGCGTTCAGCTAAGATGACTCGAATGCGAAAAGCCATGTTCGACGACACGTTTCTTGACGTCGTGATGACGTCACGAAGTATGACAGTATGTGACGTCATCATGACGTCACATGATGACGTAATCACAGGGTGATTATCTTTTCCATCACGTGTGTTGGCGCCGACGCCTACGGTCACTCTGCGGCGTTTGATGAGGCATCTAAGGCTTTAGCCACCGGCGCTGTCCTTTAAAACATTGTGGAGTTCACATTGGTTCCATAGAAAATTCAGGAACCCTTCCCTAATCGGGGAAATGGGAGCAGGCGAAGCTTGGGGTCAGCGTGTCTGCCATGCTTTCTTTCTTTCCTTTCTTTCTTTCTTTCTTTCTTTCTTTCTATGCAGCGGCCATCCCAGGAACCCCGTTTTTAGGCTGAATCGGCATGCCGTCTTTAGGTGCACAGACAATTCCGGTGAACGCGTTCGCTGTAGACGTGCACAACTGCAACGCCACAACTAAATTTTGACCTCTGGGCGGTTTAGGGGCCTTTTAACAATTGAAGGCAAACGGCATATCTTTCTTTGCAATCAGGCATACAGCTTACAGCTCAGTATTCGTTTCAATAAAGAAAGCCACAAGACAAGCATCAAAACCGCATGCTGGATTATAAGGCGCCTGTGAACAATGGGAACACCCTTCCACGCACTCCCGGTAAGGGTTAGTGAGGCTGCAGCTGTTTCGCACTTCACACGAGGGCTTCGAATGGCGTCACACGGCCCTTCCTTCTCCCCGCGTGTGTTTCCCGCTTTGACATTTAAAAGGGAGACCCGTTTGGCAACTCATTCATTTCATTCTAAGACTGCCATGGGTAGACCACGGAAATTAGACACCAGAAAAACAGCGCAAATACAAATTCGTCTTGCTGAAAATGGTCGCGGAACCAATCACGGTCTACCACTGCAACCACAAAGCGAGTATCACTACCATTACTCTAAAGTAATAATGAAACATTCCCTCCAATCAGCATGCGTGGCGTTTGATACAGCTTCACTGGACATTCAAGTTCGCAGGACATATGGCGGCTATTTTATTTCTATTTTTATGGAGCGGCCATGACTAGAGACTTCACTTATTTTTGGGGAGCACGGTGGTGGTTGGGAGGAATGTGTCGGTCGTATACCGATTACCCATGCCTACTTTGCGAACCAACTCGAACGCCGTAGAAAAAGCTTCTCACTAAAATCAAGCACTCTGAACAAAGTCTTCCTAGTGAACCACTACAACCACCACAGAAGCCCCGGGAATGCGGCCCTTTTCGACAAAACCCTTAATCAGAGATTGCGAGAGTCACGGAGGCAAGCCATTAGTTGAAGTTTCTTGGTCACGGAATACACATCTTTTATCGTAAAAAACGCGCATTAACTGCTTAATGTTCGCAACAAGCAGCTGTGTTGGTCTATAGCTTTAATCTAGGGAACCGCACTTGGAACCGCACGATGCTTCATTCTCCTTTCACGGCCGCTCGATAGAAAAAATTGTAGTGGCTTAGCTCGGCTATGCCACTACATTTCGTTTCGAATTATTCGATTTAGTATTATTCGATACGAATTCGAAACTCGAATATTCGGACACCCCTAATTCTTAGCTCTCCTGTTTGTCTAGGAATAGCTACATTATCATGCTTCCTGCCGCTTCGATGCCACACACATGGTGTACGCATTATGTGACACATGTATGTTTATTTTTTGCTCAACGTCATTTCTCTGTTGCCACAAAGACGGCTCGGTGGTCAGTGTAGTAACACGCTGCCGTCTCTATGGCACCAACGCTCGGCGCAGCATGAGACTTCGCTACTGCGCAACGGAGGCGCACAGCTACGCACGCGCCGGCGCCAGTGCGTCTGCTGCGGCTATGACGTCACTCCCCTGGAATGCGCAGACCCGCGAGGCCCGCGCGGCGGCAGCGGCTCCGGCGCGCCAGCGGCGCCAGCTGTGCGCCGTGATGTCACTGCTCCTCGCGCATGTGCAGCACGTCTCTCGATAAGCCACGGGAAACTGCTCATATAATAATAATATTTGGGGTTTAACGTCCCAAAACCACGATGTGGTTATGAGAGACGCCGTAGTGGAGGGCTCCGGAAATTTTACCACCTGGGGTTCCTTAACGTGCACCTAAATCTAAGTACACGGGCCTCAAACATTTTCATCTCCATCGAAAATGCAGCCGCCGCGGCCGGGATTCGATCCCGCGACCTTCGGGTCTGCAGTCGAGCGCCATAACCACTAGACCACCCTTGCGGGGCACGCGAAACTGCTCAACCTCGGCCAGTGCAGCTAAGGCCATAGGGTTTTCTACAATTACCTAGAGGGAACTCTGGCGCTGCGATCGTTCAGCCACCATGGGAATGATGGTAGTAGACGGATTTGCCTAATCTTCGTGCTTACGGCTTCGAACGCACTTGTGGCTTTGTTTATTGCTGTGTTTTGGCATTCGTTTCCGATAAAAGAATGGACCGTTGTGAACTTCGTGAACAGATTTGAATTGGTGAGCCTAAAAAGGTTAAAGTGATGAAGTGGAACTGCTGACTTTTGCTGAACTTCATCTTGCGACAAAGCGGATGCAGGCGACGCGGGGCCAAACGGAGCCGAAAGAACGAAGTTTAGACAAATCCGTGTACTAACCATCATTTCCATGCTGGCTGAAGCGTCATGACCTTGCAGCTCCCATAGACATTAGCGCCCGAGATCCCCTTAGTGTACCCATAGGAAACTGTAGGGCTAACGCTAAAAAAAAAAGGTGCGGCGTGTTGCGTCGAGTTCAAACACAAGGGCAGAAGCGTGAACTCTGCGTTGACAGTTCCGTCCGCGTTGGCGCTAGTAGACGTTCAGCCACACGCAATTAAAGGAAATAAAGAGAAAAAAAATCACAGCATATCCACGGGGTGAATGATGATGAGTGGGGCGAAGCTACGGAGGGAATCATCTGTAAACCGTGAAACTCTTCCGTGAAATGCGCCCAGTACATAATATAAAGAGTGTGAAACATCGCGTATATATTAAACATCAAACTTTTATTGTACTGTTGGTTTACGTGGTCCCTTCATTATCACTTGTGATCGGTGAAATGCAAGGAAGAAGTCCGCTCCCGAGCGAAAGAGCGCCAAGAGCGACCGCATTCCCCGCTCGCCCTGTGCGAATTAAAGGCAAGGCTAGAGGGAAGACAGGACGCGCGTTCCACGACGCGAGGTCGGTAGCATGCCCAACGAAAGCCAACGGAACGCGATCGTGCAAGTGCTCCGGCTTCGCATCGCCTCATGGTTCCATTTAGCGTCCCAAAACCAAACATATTGCTCAAGGTGTGCCTTGCGTTTTTCGTAGAAATAATTTCTTTATCATGTACATTAAGACGAAAAGTTGAAAGCTCACTAGAGTGTATCGCCCGCAAAGTATGTCTTTTAGTGTGATTTAACTCAACGAAAGCGGCAAAGAGCGCGCGATCGCAAGTGCTCCGGCTTCGCCCGTTGATCGATCGGGCGAGGTGGCCTCATACTACTACACTTTAAGAAAAACATTCCCCGCTTTAGCGTTCTGCTTTTAAAAACCTGGCGTCTTTCGTTGGTTTATTTCAACAATTGCGGCGTTTGAACAAAATTTTTATTGTTTTTTTCGTAAAGGCAAGGAGAAATCTCACCAGGCTACATTAAGAGGGAAAAGTTGATGGCTGCTAATCAATGAGAGACAGAAGAAGTCGGCTTTTAGCTAACACTCCTTCTACTTCTACTAACGTTTCTACTGCGAACATGCCAATGGCTGCTAATGGTGATGATTTAACTCTCGACAGAATAATTCGGCTTTTAGTTAACGCGCTGCGGTCCAATTTTTATTGTTCAACAACGCACAGGAGAAATCGGCACCACCTGGCTAGGTCAAAGCGTGTGCAACTACTTACCACTTTAAGAAAAAACATCTGGCGTTCTTTCGTTCTGCTTTTACAAAACATCTGGCGTTTTCGTTGGTTTACATTTAGCGTCAAAACCACGACGTTTTGAACAAAATTTTTATTGCTCACGGGGGTGCCTTGCGTTTTTCGTAGAAATACTTGGAGGTAAACATGGAGCTTAATGGCGCCCCTAATGAGAGACAGAAGAAGTTGTGGCATGCGCGAGACGACTTATCCCGCTCACTACTAACGTTTCCTACTGGATGCCAATGGCTGCTATGGGGGATGAGAGACGCTGCGCGCACGCTGCGAAGTTTCATTGTTAACAACGTCTCCCACCGGCACCACCTTGGAGGTCAAAGCGTAAGACTTACTCACTACTACGACGGCAACGACTACGAGGGACGAACTGTACGCAAGGAGCTCGCGCCGTCGCCCCTCCACCTCGCCCGTTGATGCGCGAGACTGTATCACGCCATATATGGAACTGCCGAGGAGCCGCTACAACTTTCATGTACACTTGGACGGCAATAAAAGATGTCAACATCGGGTAACACGAATTTCCCTGTGACAACGAACGACGTGGGAGCCGCCCGCTGCGCTATAACGCGTGCCTTGCAGGGCCTAAATAAAGTTTCGCAACCAACCAACCGAATGACTTTAAAAACTGGATATGAAAAAAAAAAGCATATCGTTGTTTCCGAAGAAAAAAAGGCATCCAGGGGAGTGTGGATGACACGATCCCAAACAATACTGACGAACAGTTCAGGGCTCCCCAACATAACCCGCAACACAAAGACGCTCGTTCATTCATTAAACCACTTAGCTGCGCCAAGTCTTAAGGCGCCACAGCGACAGAAGTTCATCAGCTCCCGCTGTCTTCTGGGCTCGCAACGGGCCGCATTTCACTTTCGTTTTTTTTTTTATTTTATCAAGTGGCCGTGCTCCTTTTAACACGTGAACGCGGCCCACTGGCAGAAAGTGAGAACCTGTAGTCGGTTGGTTTCAGCCTAATAAATACAAGCTCCGCCCCTAATTGCGGTGCGCCTGTCGTTCATGTGTACAAGAGAGTTGTTCTGTGTGGTTTACGTTGTAACCATAAGTACTTTTTCGCTAAATATGTAAATACCACGCATATGGTTAAATAAAGTCCGACGTCACTACTTAAATTATGGCGTTTCCCCGAGCAGGGATGTCGGAATACTTGCTGAAGTTCGGCAGGAAGTTCAAGTTTTTCTACCGATAACGTGGTACACGGACGTATGTCTGTATGGAAAAATCACCTACATGAAATAGGCAAAAGTTTCTTGACGTCGTAAAAATGAGCAACTGTAATTGGATGGGATTATGCGGAATTTTTTTTCAAGGTGGAACAGCGACAGCTGTGGGCGGAGCTTCCATCCGGCTGTAGAACGGCCGGAGCCCGCAAATAAATTACACGTACCTGGCCCGGTGTAGCGGGACCATTAGTCTTTCCTGACCGAGGTCCAAACGTTTCGTTATATATCCCTCATTTCGTGAGCGTAAAATGAGTGATAGCTTTAACGCACAGGTTACGCGTCTTTTAGATGTGGGTTATCCTCGTAATGCAGTGGCCACTGTTCCTGAACGTTTAAAGAACGCCATTATGTTAAGTCCAAGCATGGTTGCAGAAAGCGATAGGAAGAAACGTGTCGTAGGTATTCCGTACATTCATTGCGTATCTCACAGGCTAAAGAAAGTAGGAAATAGATACGGCGCTAACGTTGTTTTCACGGCTGCCAATAAGCTAGGTAAGATTTGTGCTGCTGTGCAGAGGAAGAATGAGCGAGTAAAATACAAGAAGCGGACCGATATTTATTTTGTAAAACACACCAACAAATTAACTCATTGCCGTAGAAGTGTGGTGTATAAGGTCCCTTTAAGCTGCGGCCGCTTCTACGTAGGAAAGACGGGCCGCTGCATTAACCAGAGATTATTGGAACATAAGAGATCGTAACCGGAGGCTCACCTTCTAATCCATCTTTACATTGTCGAGAGTGTAAGTGCACGCCAAAATTCGATGAATGCTCGGTTTTGTACCGGCATAGAAATGAAGAAACGCGCCTGATGATTGAGGCATTGCATATCGAGAACAGCTGTAGCGCATGCATGAGTCAACCGTCAAATAACTTGCATAAAGATGAAATCAAATGCCTTAACCTTTATCTTTCACGTATACCCTCACGCGTGCCGGATTGACAGGCTCGCCTATTCCATGGGCATGCGCAGATAAGTTTTCGTGCCTTCTTTCTTTTCCGCCGTTGTGCGTCTCTTCAGTTTGTTAGTCGGCGTTTGTGGTGTCGTGACTTCTTTCTTGTGTCCGTGTTTGCACGCCCTTTCTTTTTTAGATTGAGGATTCGAACCTTGCGACCCCTCGCTCCGTGGCGCGATGCGTTTAGCTGCTCGGCCGCCACCTCTAGCACACTAACGGTCAGCTATTATATAAACCTTTTAGCCTTTGTGGTACGCACATCTCGGAGGTTCTTCAGCGGCTTGACAGAAAACCCCCGAGAAGGTGCAAATAACGTATACGTGCCGCTTTTTGTGTTCTGTCGCGCCGCATACGTGGGTCTAGGAGCCGGTGCGCGTCCGCGCTTTGGCCTTCCTTGCGGCACCATTTTGGTGTGGGCGATTGGGAAGGCGATACAAACACGGTCCGTTTACGCTATCGCGTTCTACTCTTGAAAGCGAAGCAGAAGCGTTCTCCAAGTTTTTTTCTCGTTCCCAGCTTGTAAGAGCACCATTCTACGCGAGCAACGCCAACAAGGGCTCTTGTCCTTCGCGCTGTACTCTATACTCAACCTACACAATCTATTCACGCCTCTTTCACAAAAAAAAAAGGATCTGCTCGAGTGGCTGTCAGAGGAAACGCAATTTCGTTTTGCATCGACGCTAGGTCGAAGCCCTGCTCTTGCGCGCCGAAGCACGAATGCGGATACATCGGCCTAACGGCGCACATTTAACACAAATATACATAACAAATATTATGCCTTAAGGGCAAGTCTATGACGCAAATAAAAAAAAAGAAAGAATGCGCATGGCTTCCGATTAGCATTGCAAATAGGTTTTTTTTTTTTCAATGGGAACGTGCCGTCGAGACGCTTTCGGGAGTTGCTCATTCAATATCCTCGGCGCTTAGACAGTTTTCCTGCTCGATGACCTTTCCAATAAATCTTTTCGTGAAGAGTTTCGGGACTCCGAGCTGTCGAGAGACGCGGAATGCAGTTTTCAGCGTGTATTAACTCGTGAAAAACAAGTGCTAATAGACATAGGCAGACCAGTTGTAATCTGCGAGTATCTGGTGAGCTCTAGATACGCTGTCTGGCTGCCGTTCTCAGCTATTGACGCCCTGTTGGTGATCACTTCTCCTTCACCTGTCTGCTTTATATACGCTTCCTCTTTCCCATGGCACTGGGACGATCTCTCTGAAAGACAGCAAATGGCAGTGCCTTCTCTTCTTCACCATCTCTCATTTGAAAAACAATTGTACCTCGGAAGCATAGTCAGCCGAGTCTTTTCATTGCTTACGCGTCGACCACTTAGTTGTTGCTCTCGAATACAGAAGTGGAGTTTGAAGAGGTGTAAAAACCTCGAAGAGGGAGTGTGGGCGGAGCTAATTTTGCGACAAACAGACTCTGTCTTTGTGAAGGCAGCCCCTGCTTTCCTTAGTACCGTGTATGTGTACGCCTACAGCCCTCTCTCCCCACGACGGAAGGAGAGGAGGAGAAGAAAGCAAGTGCGAAAAAGAAGGGGAAGGGAAAAAGACAGCAGAAGGCTATTGAGATAGCTTGGCATGTATAAAATAGGGAAAGCAAGCGGGAAAAAGCTTAAACAAACGAAAGAAAACAAGGAGGTTCATATAAAACGAGAAACAGCGGGAAGCACAGGACAACAGGACAGAGACATTTCTTAGTTCATACATAGAATTGTTAGCGGATACCTTGTCACTGTTGTCCTCCCTCCCCCCCCCTCCCCCGTCTTTTGATGATCCTTGTGCGTATTCAGGGTGTCCCAAATATCGCGCAGCATCATTAAAAAAACGAGGCACACTCAGTGCATATTTCTCAAAGTATACTGTAATAGCCACTAATAATTGTTTCTTTAATGAGGTTTGGTTAATTAGTCCTAATTGTGTTTCTGACTCGACAAATACTCACCTAATCAATAAAATGTCAATGATGCATGATGCATATGTACTCATGTTTAAATAACGTCTAAATGCGCTGTTTTCAGCAAGGTACTTGTTGCGTGCTCCCTTTGTTTGGCTAATAAAGAAAGACCGCGAAATCTGAAAAATGACACGTAACTAGACTGCAGCGCGAATCAGGAAGCAGCGCCCTCAAACAGAATCACTGTGAGGTAGCAAATCAAGACTACGCTCCCCACTTTTGCGGGTGGGAGCGTAGTCACGTGTTATTTTTTTTTTTTTCATATTCCGCGTGCTTTCTTTATTAGCCGGAAAAAAATGACACGTATAATTAGCACGTTGCTGAAAATAGCGCAGTTAGATGTAATTCGAGCATGCCTACATTGACGTTTTAATGATTATAGGTAAATGCTTGTCAACTTAGAAACATACTTAGGTCTAATTAACAAAACCTCTATAAAAATAATAAAAGTAGTGACTACTACAGTGCACTGGGAACAACATGCACTAGGTGTGTTTTGCGTAACGACGTTCCTCTTTTTTTTTTAATCATGCAGCGTGATACTTGGGACTCCCTGTATATGCTACCTCGTACGGAATAAAGCTTTGGTTGTAAGTCAGCGCTTGGTCCGTCTCTGTTTTGTTTTCCTGTGGTTAGCGCTGTTTCTCGTTTTGTATGAACATGCGCCAACCGGCCCAATTAAGCACTCTAGTGCAAATCAAGGAGAGGGAGGGGGGGGGGCTGTACCGGGTTTGTATACGGGTTTTTGCTCGCGTGTACGGGGTAAGGTGATGGGGGGAAGGCTTTCCGCTGAGTCATATATCAGCTTAGAACATGAACGTGAGAGAATAGAATAAAAGAAAGGCAGCGAAGTTATCCAGGGCTGAGTGCGATTAGCTACCCTTCACTTGAGGAAGTTGACGAGGGAGCAAAGATTAAGGAAAGGAGAAGAACATTACAATTGAGTCTTCGCCACAATGACGGTCTTTTTTGGACATTCAAGGCCGCTCGAGCTGGTTGACTTCGCCAAAGTCAGCAGGGCTTGCGAATGCTCCTGTAACTGCGTGAGATGAGACGAAGATCGCGGTCTGCGTATCTTGCTGAACAAAACTGTATTTCCCCGGCTCGTTCACAGCGACTCGAACAACAATAGACCCTTTTCATAATTTTAAAGCTAGCTTTCGGGCGATGCCGTTAGCCCAAATAATGGCGCTACTCACCTAGTGGAAACAGCGTGTTCGGGCGCAGTTTGATTGCGCTATGATGCGGAAAATGTAAACTAAGCTCTCTTGCATAAACGCGAATTATAGGACCTCGCGAAAAACGCGTGAAACTAGAACCTCGACTCCACTTGAAGGACGACAGGTGCCGCCATTAGTTGGGCGAATATGCAGCACAGGGAAGCACACTTGCGTATTCTGAAAAGGGTCTAGTGTCTCCTGTCTTCCAAGCTCGGACAGTTCCATAAGGTGCTTCATGGTTCCTGCGCCACCACAAACATTATTCAGTGCCATTGGTAATTCCTATCAAGAACAAGTGCGCATTAATGAATGAAACGGCCAGGATCAGGCAATAACGCAGTGCTTCTTTGCTTCTTTTATTTTCTTGTTATACAAGAAAAAGGAACAGAGGCAAAAGGCATTTTATACGCCTGACAGGGGACCTCTGCACCGAAGTTCGCAACACATGCACAATAGAAAAAAAAGAATTTTGACACATCATAAAAAACCACATGAGCGCTGACAAAGAAGTACGGCAATCAACGCAACCAACACATGACACGCTTAAGACACTGCAGATACGCAAGTCTTACACAGATAAATAAATAAATAAATAAATAAAATAAGAACAGAAAATTCGATGCATCGTGTAACCACATGAAACAATAATAATAATAGAAAAAGACATTATCTGTTAGAAAGGAACGTGACTCACTTTCCGTACACAAGCAAAAAAAAAAAAATTCATACCACGATGACACTACAAGTTTTGTGCAATATTGTCTAGTGGTGATAAGTTATTTCATTTTTCAATATAATTTCTTTAACTTGTTTCGGCGGAGATCACGCAACAGGCAAAAAAACACAAAAAATGAGGACTTTTCGACAGACATTTGGGTTATTCATTACATAACCACTGCGCTGGTGGCTCTTGTTTGACTAGAAAAATGAGTACTGAGATTTTGGAATGTAGCTATCATTCAATCAAGAGCTGCTTGCTTCAATCCAAACTTAGGCGGATAACATTTTCGAGTTTCCTGATGAGAAAGAGACGATCCAGGTTACCATATAACGTATATAAGCCGGCGGATGAATGCACTGATGGTGTGAAAGTGTTAGCCAAGGAGGGCAGGATGAGCGACATTGTTTGTATTAAAGCGAATCTTTATTTTGCGGACGTGTCCTTCTTGTGGCCGCGTAGATGCTACTCGCTGCTGCTGCCTAACGCAAATTACTTTCCGGCACGCCATTCCGATCATACATTGCCTTCCGGTTTGCACTTCCGGTACATTAATTCTGAATTTCACATCCGGTTGGTACTATACTTCCTTCTGGTCTACAGCTTCACTTCTGTTGCAGTCTAGCTAAGTAAGGCCTCTGAGACAAGGTGTTCCCTGAAATGATGGTCGACATCGCGGACGTCGTTACAATCACCTTACTGAGTTAATATCAGTTAATATCAGCTAACTGAATTCCTCCTGAATTTAAAAATCTTTCAAGACTAGTATTTCCGAGCTCTCGAAGAATTTTTCCTTCTATACTCTCCAAATCGTTATCAATGGCATCGGAATTGAAATCGCTATAGTTAATAATATTCATGTCAGTGGATAAGGCTACGAAATAATCTGATACTTTTTCACCAGGGCATGCTAGCTCTGACGTTTCGACCTTACTTTTCATTTCGCACCCTTATTTTTTGGGAGGACAATAAGCAAAGTAATCACCCTTAAAATATTGCTCGCGCGTGCGCAAGCTAGTGTCAAGAAGACGCAAAAGTTGCATTTTATTCCTTGTCTCCTTACACATGAAACGCGATCTCGTGTGTTATATAGCGACAGCACTAGAATAAAATGTTCGCGATTCTTTTCGGTCGGCTTTCCACACACTGCATTCAACTTCAAACTAACGTAAAAAATGGGCACATAATTGCAATGACCGTTATGCGAGAAAAAGGCGGATCAACAGAAACGGGATCAAGCTCTGCCAGTTCCGCTACTCGTCGCACTGCGAATGTTGGAAAGTCTGTTTGAACAATGACGCAGCGATGATTAAACCTTGCGGCTTTTAGTGAGTCACATCTTACCGCGGATTTCCATTAGCGCGCTCAATTACGACCTCCGTACTGCATTTTATTACTCTGTGGCGGGGAATAAGCTCTTCTCCTTTTATAACACACACACACACATACACGCACAAACACACACACACACACACGCACAAACACACACACACACATACACGCACAAACACACACATACACGCACAAACACACACACACGCACAGACACACACACACACACTCACATTCACACACACACACATACACACACACACACACACACACACACACACACACGCACAGACACACACACACACATACACGCACAAACACACACACACACGCACAGACACACACACACACTCACATTCACACACACACACACACACACACACACACACACACACACACACACACACACACACACACACACACACACACACACACACGCGGACGTTTTAGAAACGCACGGAAGCCTTATATTAAGACCAAAGGAAATCCAAGACAAAAACGACCCTAACTGCAACCCGAGTAAACGCACGGAAGCCATTAGCTGAAAGATTAGTGCTCGTTCACGACTCGCTTGCTCTGTTTTTATTTTATTTCTGCTCATGCGCGAACTGCCAAGCGCACACGTGTTTCGGGAGCTGCGTAAAAAATACAAAGGCTGATGTAGTTTTCCTGGCGAATACGTGCCGTACGACACGAAATGCTACTTACGAAGACTGCGTGGTTACTCTCGCGGCTGCAATAAACCGCTCCGGAAGGAAAGGAATTGGTGCAGGCTCCACGAATCCGGCTTTTAACGCTCACTGCCTGCCTTCATTTGCTGCGACTCATTTTATGGAAAGCTCTGCACAAGCTCTCTCTGCGTCTTGCTAGATTTTTTTTTTCGGCGCCTTAAGATCTGATTCTTGCTGAAGAATTTGTTGAACTAATCGTACATCATTAAACAGGACCACCTAATTTGTGTGTGTGTGTGTGTGTGTGTGTGTGTGTGTGTGTGTGTGTGTGTACGTGTTTGTGTGTGTGTGTGTGTGTGTGCGCGCGTAGAAATAAAGAAATGATTTATAGTGCCTTCTACTTTCCTATAAGAGAGAAGTAAGCCCTTCCCCGTCCTTCCAGGCATCTAGGGTATCGAACCCTACAGCTCCGAAGTATACAGGGACTCAGAATATTGCAATATGTTTACGCGGAAGCCAGCAGTATGGCAGAAGGGTTAAGAAAGTGAGCTTCCTGGCTCGTTCAACGGGTACAGCGACCGCACCCGAAAGGTCCCGGGTTCGATCCCCGGACCAGGAAGAATTTTAAAGTGGAAGCCTTAGATGCCTCAGCAAAGGCGAAAATTGACCGGCGTCCCGCGTCGGCGTCCACACGAGTGATGAAAAAAAAATCATCACGTGATGACGTCACAGAGCGCCAGATAATTCTGGCGTTATTACGACGTCATAGTGACGTCACGCGACGTGCATGTCACATGATGACGTCATCCCATGCCTCTTATCTTGGTCAATCTTGGGCCGATCACGGAGGCAGTGCAAAACCTGGTGGGCTGCCTTCGATCCTGGAGGCAATGCAAAACCACATTAGTCGCAGAAAGCTTTCGGAGGATGGCGGCGCAGGAACAATACATTGACTGAGAAGAAAGGGAAGATTGCTTTCGCCTTCCAGTCGTCTTAGGTGTGTGCATAAGGGACCCTGTGAGTGTTTTCGCCAACGAAGATGATTTCTTTCTAAGGAATCCGTACGGATTTCCTTATGGCTTCGTGCTGCAAACAGGCTGTTGTCGATTTCTTTTTCTTGTAGAGGGACTCGGACTCTAAGCCTTCCAAGTGCCCATGGTATCTACCTATGCTAAGTAGTGACAAAGCAAAGGTCAAGCAGTCGTCATGGAGTGGTCAAGATATGGTCAGTTGTGGTGAAGCAATGGTCAAGGAGTGGCCAAAGCATGGCGAGTAGTATACGATGGAGTGACAGAATTAGTGGCACATTTCTTCCGCCTACTGGCATATCTCCAGTAGAATTTCTACAAAACTCTTTATAGTGTTCCTGTAAAGCGTGTACCACAGCATAGTGAGCCTTACTGTGGCGCCTCTGCAACGGCCGAAATGAATGAGATAGTATGCTCTTGTAAAGCGTGCATTGCTGTGATACAAGCTTACCTGCGGCAGAGCCTCTGAAAGAAGTGTAGTGAATGCGATGTTCACTGATGACCAAGAGCCGATGAGTGAGGGTAAGTGGATGATGACACTTATCTAGCAAAGGGCTAAACGAAATCGAAGGAACGTGAGCTAGCGTTACTGAATAATGTGCTGAATGAGTGTGACGGTTTAAGAACAAAACGTCGATGAGCAAGAGAGAATGATCGCGCGAGAAGGTCAGAGCTATTTTCCCGATACAAATATTCGCGAGCGCACTAGCGTCTATTGACGCCGAATAATTGTCAGAAAAAAGTAATCGTGAGAATGGCGAGCTTACAGACATTCGTGGTAGAGGCAACGAATCCATTTTTGCATAAGATTTAGACTGGGGTCAGCGAGCCCAGATTCAGTTCTATCGCAAAGATTTCATGCACAGCCGGCGAAGACTATACAGCCGGCGCCAACAACTGCAAGGATCGTTGAAGACGATATGCCTCACTAGCGTTTTTATCGCTCCTTGCAGCGGCTATACGACGAGCCGAATCACTCGATGTGGACCTGCGTTAAAGGTACTCGCATGCGCAGCTTTGCTTGCTTTTAGGCACGGGGTCTGCCGCACTGGGTGCTGGCCCGGTATGTTAAAGGTCACGGCTCTTTTTATTTGCGCCCTCTTGACTGCGTTTATGAGCCTCCTGTCATATATGCGACACTTGCCCCAGTTATTACGACTCTTTTGGGTTTCGCGTGCGTAAATTGATTGCCCGAAGTGATCCTCGCAGTAATTCTCGATGTTATGGAGGACGGCGCCAGATGCATGCCGTGGTGCTCTATCGAGTCGAAGAGTTTCGGGTGCAAACGGTCGCGACGTGACGACGTTTGCATCGGAGATGCGACGACACTGCGAAGGACGATATTGCCGGTGTGCTGAAGGTCAAGTACAACTATATATAGCATGGCTTTCAGAACCAAATTCCACTCTAAGTCAAACACACACGGGTTCGGCATCAGCCAGGCTCTCGTAGACAGCTTAACAGGATCTGGAAGGCCTGCAAAGAGCATTCGGCAGTGGATTTCACGAAAAGCCTTTTACAGCGTAGCTGTCTTGTCTACCCTGTGCCTTCGTCATTGTCATCGTCGTCGTAGTAGTAGTAGTAGTACTAGTAGTAGTAGTAGTAGCAGCAGCCGCAGTCGTAGTAGTAGTATTAGTAGTTGTAGTAGTAGCATCAGTAGCAGTAGTAGTAGCACCAGCAGTAGTAGTAGTAGCAGTAGTAGTAGTAGCAGCAGCAGCAGCAGCAGCAGCAGCAGCAGCAGCAGCAGTAGTAGTACTAGTATAATACAGTAGTAGTAGTAGCAGCAGTATAGTATAGTAGGAGGCGTCACGCAGATCACGTGACGAGAGGGGAGTGTCAATAGAAAGGAAACCAGACTATGATGATGATTGTGTTCTAGATGCGAAATATCTTATAGCGGAGCTCAAACCGGTGGTGGTAGTGGTGGTGTGCGGCGTGACCACCCTTACTGCGCATGCGCAAACCCTCTCCACACACATCCTCTCGACTCCTCTCCCCCTCTGAAACGCGGGCTCGACATACCGAAACGCTGCTTCGCATCGCGTCATGGTCCCACTTAGCGGGCGAGGGTGTGCCCCTCTCCTGCGCAAGGCCGCGATGAGCGCCAGCGCAAGCGCGTCCCCTCCCCTTTCTCTCCTCTCCTTCGTCCCCCCCTCGCGCGCCTGACGACCGCGTTCCCCACTTGCCCTGTGAGAAATAACGCCAAGGCTAGAGGGAAGACACGACGCGAGTAGCGTTCCTCTTCGCGTTCCACGACGCGAGGTCGGTAGCATGTCCAACGAACGCCAACGGAACGCGATCGTGCAAGTGCTCCGGCTTCGCATCGCCTCATGGTTCCATTTAGCGGGAGATAGTGTAATTTTTAAATGCGAAGCATTTCTTGGCGAACTTCTGCGACTTTGAGCGTATCTATCTATCTATCTATCTATCTATCTATCTATCTATCTATCTATCTATCTATCTATCTATCTATCTATCTATCTATCTATCTATCTATCTATCTATCTATCTATCTATCTATCTATCTATCTATCTATCTATCTATCTATCTATCTGTTTCTTCAAATAAGTTAAACGAAATGATGATGATAATTTTCGGTACAAAATATCGGGAAAGCAATTCGCCCTTTCCTTAATTACATTAATTAGATACTTCCAATAATTGTAATAAATAAAGACGATGCAATCCACACTTTCATTATTTACATCAATTAGAGACTTGCATTATTTGTAATAATAATTGCTGGGGTTTAACGTCCCAAAACCGCGATATGATTATGAGAGACGACGTAGTGAATTGCGCAGCCGGGATTCGATCCCGCGACCTGCGGGTCAGCGGTCGAGCACCATAACCACTAGACCGTCGTGGCGGGTATTTAGAATAATTGTAATAAACCGAGACAAGGCACCTGGCCGCATAAGAGGGTCGTGTAGGTAGCATGGAGCATACACTTGGCAGGATTCCAGCTGCGCCGGCGGCTAATCACATGACACGAGGGGTTCGTTAAAACGCCACTGAGTGAGCCCGCGGGCCACACGATCTCGCTTTGCCCAAACAAGTGTACGCGCACGTATTTCAAATCTAGAAGCGGATTTACCAGCCATGTGATCGCGCTAGCGAATCACATACACTGGCACCCTACAGTTTCGCTGTGCGACGGTTTTCACGGCGTGGCACTGCGTGCATTTTTTACAATTACAAATAAATACAGACGTCATGAATAGTGATTACGACTAGAGTAGCAGTAGAAGCCGCCTCAATAGAATGACCAGATGTAAGTAAGAAGAATCCTTCAAACTCCACGCATGTAAAGTCGCGGCATTGGGTATCGCTAAGAGTACGAAAGTGAAGTCATGCTGAAGCACTGGGCAGTAATCTTACCACTCCCAGACGCAGCTGGTAGGCAGCGGTAGTGCTGTGCCTCAGACTCAAGCAGCCGGGCATCATCGCATGACAGGGGCATAAACTTTCACGCACGTACCAGGTGAAAAAAAAAAGTGCTCACCGAGTCGTCAACTCTCGCCCTCGTGCCTGTCATTCAAAAGTCAGGCTGGTTTGGTTATTGGGTGAATACTCCGAAGCGGGCTCGTTCCCTTGTGCCGTTAGAGCCTGGCAAACTCGGATTGAATTCGCACGGCGTGCCGAAGCGGAAAGCTCTGATCTCTCACCATCGCTTTTCATTTTGGAACCCCAAAGACTCAAGAGACCAACGATATCAAATTTGACGAGATTGTTCGCAAACTGTTCTTTTTTTTTCGACGTGGTAATAAGAAGCTCCAGACTTTTCCTTACTGTCCAAATTTGTTATCTCTAGTCGACTTTATTGCGCGCTTCCAAGCATTGCGTTCGTGGTACTACTCTTTTATTGTAATTTTTTTTGCAGCCACCATTCTTCAGTTTTCTAGAGGAGAACAAAGCTCACAGCTGTCGTTTCCTTGACGAGCAGGAGCAAAACTGATACCGGGAAGTGACTGGTCTTCGCGAAAGTTTTCGGGCCGGCCTTTTTCCTTATGACGTTTATAACGTAGCAATAAAGGAAACAAACTAAAGTGAAGCCGTGCTCTACATGGGAGAAAAGGATATATATTGAAGGTTTTCTAAGATGCCCTTGTTATTTCGAAAAGAGAGCTTCGGAAAGACCGAGGAGCTTTAATATACGGTAAGATTGAACACGATTTAGGTACTATAACTAAAAACATTATCGTTGAAAGGAAAAGTGTTCCAGTAGTGCATGCGATTTGCAGCAGCTGAAAACACGGAGGAAATAATCTGTCGCTATGGTTAGATCGCGCAAAGGAGATTACTATACCCAGTTGATTCTACAGACCTGTGGTGACGCAAAATAGTGGCAAAATAGAAATTAAACCTTAGAAAAACAAAGTAAAATAAACTGTGCTTCGACACCACTGATGATGGCAATGTAGACAACAGGCCCGTAGCCGTGGGGGAAGGGGGTGCTAGGGGCCGGGCTCCCCTTCCATCCTCCCTCGAAAAACATTCTTGGCTACCGGCCTAGTAGACAAATGAAACGGATATTTCTCATGTGTGGTTTCATTCCTTGCAGCGAAGTGTAACGATTTTGGTAATATATCCATCTCAATTAGTCCTACTCCTAGCAGTTTTGTTATGCATACCGTTGACCTTGAAGGCGTCATGGCGAAGGGTCAGAAACATGTCAACCTGTATAGCCTCCGGATTATATGACATTACTGCCCGCGTGCATAAAAGGAATGTATTTCAGGACTAGTCTTACGTCTTTTCCTCACTATCTCTCTCTCTGCAGGGCGTCATATATCCGTCTCTGATACGAATGGCTCAGGTTGTCCCTAGCTTCAAAGATGGAGAACACAATGACCCATGTATATACAGGCATTAACAAAATGACCTAGCCTGAGAAACTCATTCATACTAAATCCTATCCCACACCCTTTGTGCTTAACAAAATTGACGGGGATATTCCCGCGGAATGTAAACGTTGTGCACACACTCCGTGTGTATTTGATCATATGTTCTGGCTGCGCCCCGGCCAAAGGGCCTCGGATCTCCACAGTGAGGAGGACTGGAGTTGGCGCATATCCAGTGAACTCCTCTAAGATCAACTCCTGGCCATCCGGAACCTAGAGTTTCCTATAGATACAGTAGAGGGAACTCTGGCGCTAGTTTTTATGGGAGCTGCAAGGCATGTAGCTTCAGCCAGCATGGGAATGATGGATAGTACACGGATTTGTCTAAACTTCGTTCTTTCGGCTCCGTTTGGCTCCGCGTCGCCTGCATCCGCTTTGTCGCAAGACGAAGTTCAGCAAAAGTCAAGAGTTCCACTTTACCACTTTAACATTTTTATGCTCACCAATTCAAATCTGGCCACGAAGGTCACAACAGTTCATTCTTTTACTGCGCTAGCAATTATATGTTCAGTCTCGGCTGTTTTTTGCCGTCGCCGTCGTCATGCTGCGTATATGTATATGTATATATTCATCAATATCCCAAAGAAACATAAATCAGAAAAATGCTTCCGAAGCGCGCAATCGAACCAGCGACCTCTCACTTAGCAGCGTGGTGCGCTATGCACTACTCCACAAAGTGCAGATCCCTCAGGTAGCTAACGGCGACCGTTATATACACACCCTTTACCGTTTGCAGTCCTCCGAGACGGCAGGCGTTTATAAGCGTTTCTTCATTACCAGCGAGATGGCGCTAGGAGCGCGACGGGCATAAGGTCCCTATATTTACAAAGGTAGCGACAACTACACGCGCGCCCTCTCGAGGGGTCCAAGGAGCAGCGATAGCAGACGACGCGCCGCTCGCTCCCGTGCATATTGCGGGCGCCTGAAACCGAACTCTGTGCTCGCTTGAACCGCTAAATTATTAATATTTGTGGCTTAAGATGCTCATCAGTTATCAAGCTACATGGACAATAACTTTAACGAGCACAGAGCACGTTAAATATTGAAATAAAACGCGTGCGTTTCCGAAGCAGGTTCCGAGTGGGTTCCCCACAGCAGCTGTCATGCAGGGCATTATTTTTTTTTCTTTGCATATTTTGACATTCAGCGTAACTTGAAAAACAGGTGGTGTCTGGGTGAGTTAAAAGTGGCTGTTTTCTAGCTCGAATAAAATAGGCAGGTAGTGAGCGTACTGCTACTTTCAGAAACTTCATCGGGCACCTAGCGCTCTTATATTGCGTAGCGTAAAATACGCGCTATTATTGGTTTGACTGCGTTTGTCAGTGTACGGAAGTCTTCCCACGGTTACACGGTAATTTTAACTAAGCTTATTTTGTTTATGCTCTAAAAGGTTTACTTAGGAGAAGAGGGGATGTTCCACAAATGCAGTTGCACTGCATTTGAGGAATATCAGCAACTTGAGTACCTTTCAAGATCTAGGAAATATAGCATGCCCACTAGTGTCTCGCCCATTTTATTGTTTAACTGTTTTTAACAACGTGCATTTATCCAAAGCCGTCCCCCTTTTACTGCCCCCGCTGCCTCCGTGCCCCGCAGATATAAAGGTACGTTGCAATGTTACCCAATGCAATTTCAAATAAATTTGGGGTATGTATACACGTACGGGCCCTAAAACCAGACTGCAACGAGAAAAGCTGTGTTAGGTGGCTTTTTGTAGAGATGCAAGAGAACAAAAGAGTACTTATTGAAAAACCGGGTTTTATTGCATGAATTCATAACAATTTTTTTCTTTGATAGTTTTGTTGTGAGCACTGATCCCCCCTTCATTCGCTTGCAGGGTGGCTTCCGTTCCTTCTGCCAATCAGCAAATCAGCAAAGATGTTCGGTGCGGCATATATGGTTTCAGTCTTTTCCTCCCAGCGTCTTGCAATATTATTTATTCGAACATGTCAAAAGCATTCTGGTCCTCTAGGGAAAACATCACGTGGTATGCTTCAACGAAGAAGTCTAAATCGATCTCGCACACAGCAGTGCGGCAAAACACGGCAAGGTGTGGCAAAAAACTAATCCTAAATGCTCATTTCCCTGTGAGCTTGTAGTGTTGAAGCCACCTCGGTGAGAAAAACAGAGGCAGCTTTATTGGGTTCCGAGCAATTTAATGTTAGAGATACGGGGTTTGACTCTCCGTTGACTACTACGCTCAAATCTACGGCAAAAAGAACGTCGAAGCAATATTATCGTTCCTAAGATAACGCTCATGCATATGCATGAACAAAAGCACGCCGGCCAGGTGAAAGGCTCCTTGAAGTTATAAACATTACAAAATCACTTAGTTCGCATATCCGGGTGTTTTCTGTGGTCACAAATTTATTGCGACTGATTTTGTTGGGCCATCCTTCAGCATATACGCGTATTTTTGTCAGCGCGAGGAACGAAAGAAAAAAAAGAAACGCTTTTTTCTGTCCTCCGCGCGGGGAGGCAACCGAAGGCATAGAGACCCGACATACTAGCACGTCACGCTCCAAACATTCAATTAAAACGCATAATTCCTGCGTCCACTCAATTTCAGGTACATAAACGCTTCTAGTTTGCAACAACAATGCGACAGAGGCGCGTGAAGTGCTCTCTACTTGCTAAAATCGCCCCACTCCACGCTTGAAAATAGTGATCCGTACCTATCGCCGGCACAGCGCTGCCGCCGCTGGACCCTTTGGGCGGGGCGCGAAGGCGAAAAGGTCACGTGTCGCCAACCGACCTATCGCAGGGCGCGGCGGCTGGATCAAGACCTTTCGCTACTTTTGAAAAATAGAGGGACTTTAGACGGGCACACTTAAAGGCGTCGGCCAGCTCTCTCGCTTCTTCTAATATTTGCGCAGGAAGAACCGTGCCCTTCCACTGTCTGCTCGCGCGGGCGCTCGAACAAGCTACCGCAGTGTTCATGATTCCCAGCAGATGGAGCTACGTGGTAGCTCTCACCGCGCGTCGCGTACGTGTAGCTAAAAGCGCTTCAGATGTCGTGCACGTTACACACGCGTACTTTTCACGTTTGCGTACGTGAAGTCCCTACGTACGTGAAATTAAAACTGTCTAGTAGCTGCGGGGTAGTGATGGACGCGCGGTAGTTGCAGCGCGTCCATCACGCGCCGCTTTTCTTGCTATCGCATTCATTGCTTCGCCCTTGCGGCGAAACTGTGACTTTTTATCCAAAACGAACGCCAAAGCACAGAAATAAACAAAGCCACAAGTGCGTTCGAAGCCGTAAGCACGAAGATTAGGCAAATCAGTGTACTACCCATCATTCCTATGATGGGTGAACGATCGCAGCGCCAGAGTTCCCTCCAGGTAATTATAGGAAACTCTACGGTCCGGAGAGCTCACGGCATCGCGAAAGGCTCTGGTCTGCGGGTGCCTACATGGGCGGAGGCGCCGACCTAGCCTGGACGCTTTGCCCTCGGGCCGTAGTTTCTCTGGGCCATAATAAAGTTCTTGCTATAGCATGACATGCTTGAGAAATGTAGAAACGTGCTGTTAATTATGAGCTTATGTGTCCACGGCAACGTGGTTTCATACAGAAATCTTCGCTTTAACGAAGTAATTATGCGCCGAAAGGCACATAATGCTTACAGCGAGGTTATAAGAACCAACGAAATCATAATCCAAAATGAAAGCGACTGCGCCCCAGGTACAGACGAGACACAGTTTCCTCGTGCTTAGACTATACTAATCCGATAGCCATACCTTATAACACAACCACGCAAATGCTTCTGCGTGTATATTGCCGTTCGTATGTGTACACCCGTACGCAAAAATCTAGGCACGGGAGCATGCGCCAGACTGCATCAGTGCTCCTGTTGGAGGTTGCACCCCTAACGTAGAGCGTGCCTACTGCGCACGCGCGTCTTTTTCTGCCTTTTAGCCTGCTTGTTCTCCCGCTTCAACCGCACACACACCGGAAGGGGGACGAGAACTATGAACGCACCTAAGCTACGATATCGTAGCCAAAATAACTCGTTTGTACAAACGAGATGTTTTCGCCACAATATGATCGCTCGGCGCTTCCACGTCGACTGCAGAAGTGACATCTTACGTCCTCTCCCGCCTTTCCCTACGCGTGCGGTTCAAGCGAGCGAACGAGAATGTCTCGTAGAAAAGGAAGCGAGTGCCGTGTACGCACTCTTCAAGTTAGCCTTGAAGGCGCCAGAAGGCGCAGCGATGCAGTTTTGTATAGAGTTACTGTATATGCCACCTTTAGGCATCAGCGTTGCGTGTGTGTCTTCCAAATGCCACTAGAAACCATGCTTTGCGCAGAAGCTAACTCTCGGGACAATTTTTGTAGTTACTGACGCTGGCCCGGCAGCGAACTGGATTGACACTAGTCATCTACTGTCAAGTTAATCACCGCTCTTCCAAACGCCAAACATGTCTATCGGCGACACGGTAGGCGTGTAGCCTTCAAAAACAGAGTGCGGCTTTGCCGCGTAACTGTTTTTGCTAGCCATACCTACGCGCAACTCTACTACATAAGGGTTACATAGACAGTAACTCTAGTTTGCTGCACGCGCTCCCGCGGTCTCTAGAATTTAGCACTCGACTGTACATTGAACCCACTGTACGTGTGAGTAGGGTTTATCAAAAGGTGCCCAATAGTAAGGGTATTCGGACACCTCTTGTTTATTCAATGAACGATTAAACAGAGATCAAATAAGTTCACCAGCATGCCTGCAGATGCGTCATAGGCACAAAGCTGCATATGTGAATTCTTACAACTCGCCCAGATTTCCGTTCTCGTATGCATATGTAAGTCGATTCCGTCAACGAGCAGCCTCCCGTGAGTCAGCTATTCGTTCAATACAGTACTAAGACATTGTGAAGGTAGCAAATGTGGTCAGCAAAGTTCGCTACCTTTCACTTAAAGCGACACTAAAGAGAAACAATGAATTGGTTTAGATTGATAAAGTGTGCCCGGAGAACTCTTGTGTAGTTTATTTCACCACCATAGGTTTAATATTAGAGGAGAAAACAAAGTTCAAAGTTTCATTTTTAAATTTCGCGCCGCACTTTGTAATTCGTGACGTAAAAGACTTCAAAAAGCATTTAACGTATTTTGGCACCACTGGCTCGACGAAATTTCCACAAACTCGTTATGTCAAGTCTCTGGCCCCCTCAGAGGACAATGTACTTCGATTTAACCTATTAGGAACCACGTAGGCCCAAGCAGGCGCCGTCAAAAATATGGGACGTCACGGCAAATGGTGCGGGAATTCCAAGGTGGCGTCGCCACCAGTATTTTCTTTTTGCTCGTTTTCTCGCTTATTAAGCGTCTTCGCGCAGCAAGCGGGGTGTTTTTGGCATCGCGGAAGACTACTTTACTAATGCGAGAAAAATCGTTTTGCTCTTTAGTGTCCCTTTAAGAAATTTAGAAAGTGCCAAAGCAAGCAGCTCTGTGCGTCTAGCTTCTTACACGTCTTGCGAACGATGATCGCGCTTACGATATGCGATTCCTATGCGGCGGTTCAGACCGAATATCCGTGTGAATAGGGCTTACAAAGTGTCTCCACTCTTTGAATGGAGAATCTGTTCGACAACTGTTTCGACAAGATTAAAGGAACGGATGCATGTGCGCGCAAGAAACAGATCGAAGGCACCGGCGTGCAGGTTTTCTGTCATGCACATTTTTGATAATGTAGGCGAAAGTCAAAGGGACAAGAAACAGAGTGGCTCTTACTTGAACAAATCCTACTGCTCAGTTCGCTTCCCTGCATACGAAATGATCGACGTCATCTTGATTTAGTTCAAAGACAACACACTCGTGGGAGTTTTCTATGTATGTATGTATGTATATATGTATGTATGTATGTATGTATGTATGTATGTATGTATGTATGTATGTATGTATGTATGTATGTATGTATGTATGTATGTATGTATGTGTGTGTATGTGTGTATGTGTGTATGTACTGACTGATTGATTGATTGATTGATTGATTGATTGATTGATTGATTGATTGATTGATTGATTGATTGATTGATTGATTGATTGACCTACGTCTGGGCGCTATTTTACTCGCCTTCTTAACTTGATACATACCCAAATCGGCATAAGAGGGTATGAGTGTGTGACGAACATGACTGACAGGTCACAGCATGCATAACATAATTTGCCTGTCGCGTACGTCATGAAACCTTTTCCCACAGTCACGTTTGGCGCGTACCCGCACGCCATGGCCCATGTGTATGTGGGCATGTGTCACGCACCATAGGCAATGCGCAACACATATCAACGAAGCACATTTAAATTAGACCTTTAAAACTTTATAATACACTTCGCGTGCATTAAGCAACATATAGATGTACCGTTTGTTATAGTTGACGATTTTGCTGCAGCGCACAAACGATGACATTTGTAGAGTACCCATGGACTGAAACGCGACATCGTTTTATTATTATTATTATTATTATTATTATTATTATTATTATTATAACGACTGCTATAAGCAATTGCTAGCGATAACCGTGCCATGTCGCTACAAATATGGCCGCTAGAGGTAACGGTGGCTCTGACGTAAACGTACGAGTCAAAATTATGCGGATATGACACGAACTGTAGACGCTGGAAACAAAAGTGAGCGGATTACTTAGCCCTAAAATGTTGCGTTTCAATCCGTGAGTAATGTACTTGTACGACTCAATAATCTATACTCTGGCGTTGCTCGTCTCCGCAGAAGTACGCCGACCAACGCTTCTTTCACATCGTTTCGATAAAAGTGACATCTGTGCTGTAACGGGAGTGCCAGCGTTGCGTCAGACAGTGAGCTACCCTTCTGAGGCCAGTGTAGCATCGATCACGCGTAGCGAGTCGACGATACGCACCAGGGGCGTAACCAAGGGGGGGTTGGGGGGGTTCAACCCCCCCCCCCCCCGAAATTTTTCAATTTTGCTTGCGTATATATACACACACACATACAAACGCACGCACGAACATACATAAAGTATGGTTGAACCCCCCCCCCCCCCCGAAAAAAATTTCTGGCTACGCCCCTGATACGCACACAACTTTTCAAATTACACATATAGAGCTTCATACACCTCGTAAGACATACCTCAGAGTACGACACAAGCAGCTCCCCACTGACTGCTTCGCATGAAGTCGATTTCCACAATACAGGGGGTTCTGCTGCAATTTGTTCTGGAATATGTGCATCAGTTAGATCAGAATTGCAAATCAAAGCTTAAGCAATCGTAATACTTTGTTGGGAGCCTGCTCTTTGCGTGGAACGAAAGAATCAGTAACACTGAGTGATGTTCGATTTGAAGTTAAGTGCGCGTGAGATGTAACTGGGCCTGCGTATGGTGAGGGGTAAAAATGAATATCTTATGCTCCTTGTAAACCTCGCTTCAAAGAATATACGTGGGTTCCATAAAATCTCTGATACTTCGGAGGAATTTCTTCTGCAGAAGCTGCAATTTTCTTTAACATCAGTGGCTCTGGGGCGTATTCTGTGTTCTGTGTTCCTCCCCAGCTCTCTGTGATGCAAAAAAGATGGCTGATCCCTCCGTCATAGGAATCGGTATAACACGAAATTGAAACCTCTCGTCACAGAAGTAGTTTATTGTTTATAGTGCATGGGTATATGACAGCTTGTACAAGGTCTAGTGTGGTTTGGCATATATAGCACCGCATATGTGAACGCACTCACGTTGGCGCCTAGTGGCACATCTCCGTACCGACGACTAACGCCCATGATCATGATTTAACCCTTGCGGTACCTGAAGTTCTTAACATATACGAGGACACGGCATGTGGTGGATCCCGCGCAAAGATGGCATCAACAAGCACATAATAAACACTGATACTCGATATGCACTTCTTCAAAGCGTCGTGGAATGCTAAGAGAAACGCTACGCGCGTCGTGTCTTCCCTCTAGCCTGGCCGTTACTTTTCACAGGGCGAGCGGGGAACGCGGTAGCCAGGCGAACGTCGGAGAGCTTTTTTAGGGGCGAAGCTCCTTAAGGCGGCACCCGTTCGTCCCTCGTCGTCGTCGTGGTCGTAGTAGTGAGTAACAAGTCTTACGCTTTGACCTCCAAGGTGGTGCCGGTGGGAGATTTCTCCTGTGCGTTGTTGAACAATAAAAAATTCGCAGCGTGCGCGTTAACTAAAAGCCGAATTCTTCTGTCTCTCATTCCCCATTAGCAGCCATTGGCATGTTCCAGTAGGAAACGTTAGTAGAAGTAGAAGTGTAAGTGTTAGCTAAAAGCCGACTTCTTCTGTCTCTCATTGCCATTAGCAGCCATTGTTTACCTACAAGGTAGTGCCTGGTGAGATTTCTCCTGTGCGTGATTAAACAATAAAAATTTTGTTCAAAACGCCGTTGATTGATGAAATAAACCAACGAAAGACGCCAGATGTTTTGTAAAAGCAGAACGAAAGAACGCCAGATGTTTTTCTTAAAGTGTAGTAGTAGTAGTTGTATTTAGCCACCTCGCCCGATCGTCAACGGGCGAGGTGGACCGGCAACGGCGCGAGGACCCTGCCGTACGAGAGTTAAATCACACTAAAAGACATACTTTGCGGGCGATACACTCTAGTGAGCTTTCAACTTTTCGTCTTAATGTACATGATAAAGAAATTATTTCTACGAAAAACGCAAGGCACACCTTGAGCAATATGTTTGGTTTTGGGACGCTAAATGGAACCATGAGGCGATGCGAAGCCGGAGCACTTGCACGATCGCGTTCCGTTGGCTTTCGTTGGGCATGCTACCGACCTCGCGTCGTGGAACGCGCGTCCTGTCTTCCCTCTAGCCTTGCCTTTAATTCGCACAGGGCGAGCGGGGAATGCGGTCGCTCTTGGCGCTCTTTCGCTCGGGAGCGGACTTCTTCCTTGCATTTCACCGATCACAAGTGATAATGAAGGGACCACGTAAGCCAACAGTACAATAAAAGTTTGATGTTTAATATATACACGATGTTTCACACTCTTTATATTATGTACTGGGCGCATTTCACGGAAGAGTTTCACGGTTTACAGATGATTCCCTCCGTAGCTTCGCCCCACTCATCATCATTCACCTCGTGGATATGCTGTGATTTTTTTCGATATGGATGGATGCTATGATCGAGGCTTGGGCTGACGATGCCACATCACGGTGTGTTAAAGCGTTGACAAAATTAAAGCGTTGACAAAACGTTGTTAAAGCGTTGACAAAACGCGCTGAATGGGACGGTCGTAGCAACGGCGCGTTTTTTTTTTTTTCGAGCCTGGTGGCACAGATGCCACCGCCCCGTTCTAAAGGGGACGCTCATAGCATTCATCCATCCATACAAGTGCACTGCGAGGGGAAAGTGTGAAAGATAAAAGGCGCGTTCATGTAGGCTCCGTAATGTGTTTGGCGGTAGGTCAGTGGGCTAAACGCCCGCCAGCCATCGTCGCGAACCGAGAGGTCATGGGTTCGACTCCCATCAACGGACCTTTTTCCAAGTTTTTTTTTGCCATCTGATGGCGTTCATTTTGCTGACGTATTTCCGTGACGGAAATACGTCGTGAAAGTCTTGGTGGAACCCGGCATAAAACACTTCCGTGTTAAAAGTAACAAAAATGCCCCGCCTTCTTACAGCATATGCAGGATGAGGAGGAACGTTACACACGACATGACAACAATGTTATTTGAGAGAATCAGTTATTATGATCTGCATCTTCCTCGCCGTTAGTCGTTTGCCAGTAGTCATAAATTTTCAGGTGGCGCTAAAATTGCCTGCCTGTCACGCGACGTCCACGTAACCGCGAAATCCCACAACGTCTGCGATGAAGTACCTGAACGCATCAAGAGATTCCGACGAAACAGCGTCGAAAGCGCGAAAGCACGCGCACCTGTGCGTGGCATATTAGACGAGTTCGGGCAGCGCGTGCTGACGGAGCTGGTCGCGGGGGCCACGACCGGTGAAGGGATGGTTGGGCGCCAGTGAAGATGCCTCCCTGCACGTGCGCGAGCAAAAGAAGAGGAAAAAAAATAAACAGACTACATTGGTCAGGCAGACTAAGCTATAACCCTGCATTAAACGTATGAAGCTCTCAGAGACCGCATTCCGGCCGCATGCCGGTAAATCGTCGCCTATATAGCCTAGAAGAAACACAGATGGTTCGAAATAGTAAAAATGTCTGACACATAAGTTCCTACTGTTTCACGAAATGCAATAGCTAGTAGGGCGAGTCGGTACATACGCATCATTACACACAGCGCGAAGAAAATGTCAAGACACTAGAAGAAGAAATTACCAAACACAAGAGCTGAACTCACGACTAAAGGTATATATATATATATATATATATATATATATATATATATATATATATATATATATATATATATATATATATATATAACGCAAAGAAGACGACTTTTAAGGGCTCGTTTTTCTTTGTCCGAACCTGCGACCTTCGAATGACGCGTCCGATGCTCTACCACTGAGCTAAGGCGGCGGTCGTCCTCCCGTACACTTGATGGGGTATATATGTGCAGCATTCACCTCCAAAGACAGGTTACACACCACTACATTTGCGGGCATTGCCGCCTAGGTCGCTGAACCCTTCCTCCTCTAATGCGACAAGCGGCACGCCACGGCGTCAACTACAGAACCGGACTTTTCTCTCCCCTGCCTCGCGTCACGATATTCACCCGCGAATATACCCCAAATCAGCCTGAAAGGTTTTCTGCTAGCAGTTTGTAGGGTTTTAAGTAGTCGGGGGGCTGTGGGAGGCTGGCATGCGCAGTTACAACCCCGAACCTCAGGGTAGGATTCTGAGGTTCGGAGTACGATAGTCTCCCTCACTTTCTGCTGGGAGCCTTATTTTTAATATTTGGATTCAATCAATCAACAAGGAGAATTTTATTGCATCATAATATGAAAAATGCGTACACAAATATTTGGACCCATAGCCTAAGCGGTTAGTGATGGGTCTAATACTAAAAAGGTTATAAGAATTAGCAGTCTTGTGCAGAAGAAAGAAACAATAGCGAAAGTATAATCCATAAGCGAAAAGTATTATACAGATACAGATCCTCGCAGTCCCTCTTGCTTTTAGGATGGAATAAATAAAGTTTTTTTTTCTCTCTCTCATTGATTCGGTGACCGCCTCGCTCACGCTTAAACAACTGCTTCAGAGTTATTTATGCCTCATCATTTCTTCCTAAACCGGTCACTTCATACAGCCACACGCTGTACAGGCATGCCGTGTACACTTTTCTTTGTTTGCCGGTGTTGTTTGTTGCCAGGGCTTCCCACTTTTGTCGCAATTGGCAGGTAAAAAAAAGATTATTCTTTCCAACGAACTATCTTTCTCTATTTTCCGCCTGTTTGGTTTGTGTCCTCAGAGAGCCGCGTCAAAAGACTGCTTGACATTTCTTGACAGCGTCCGACGTTGTGGCGACATGTTCATCTTAATAATGAACTCCCACGTTCTTGCTTTGTTTTCTCAGTGACATGCGTGTTAAACTAGCACCCCGCGTTAACTTCTACGTGTCAATATAACCTTATTCAGAACATGTACTAGCTACAAAGCCATGTAAAAGTGGTAAGCAAGGTGAGTCGGCAGTCGTTAAGTTTCACAGTATGCCTAGGGGCTGTGTCGTCATCAGTGAGTGCCCTGGTGGATTGCTTAATGATTTGCTCTCCGCACTCCACGGATGTTTTACCGTCATCCACAAAACGCACGCTGAATCCGCAGACTGCCATCTACTGTGCTCCAGTTCTTGAAAAGTGCTGCAGCTCGTTTTATGCCGTGCCGTTTCACATCACTTCTTCTTCAAGGAATAGATCAGTGATGAATATCTTCATTTCATGAATATTTTTTTTCAAATATACCGTCTTGGTGTGAAAGAAGAACATGATAGTGTAGCGCCAAACTCGAAAAGCAACACTAAGAGGCAAAAAGAAGTAGTAAATTAGGCCTCTTACTCTTTATGTTCGACTTTTGTCCTACAACATCACGTCCTTCAGAAAGTGCCAACTGGCCCTAGAAAAACTAATTGTGGCATGTAAACAGGATAGCAGAGCAACGAGAACACAAGTTGTTTTGGTCACGATTTTTACGCAGCGCTGGTTTAATGAATGTGGCTCAGTTTGATTGAAACAGATGCAGCATTTGGCCCATTTTTGATTAGAAACTGCCTTTTTGAGTTCACGTTACAATCGGGAATTTCCCCATTTTGTGTCCTACTGTTTAGGAAGTTGAAGATACTTAGGCGCTCCTTACGCTCCCATGAAAGTTCGCGCAGTTTCGTTTCTTCATTTGGCTCTTTTTGGAAGAAAACGCAGCAACAACTCTTCAGTTCTGATCAGAAACACTTTTTTCTACATTTCGATTAAGCAGAAATCATCGGTATACGAGCTTTGTTTTCGTTAAAAATGCAAAGCAGAGAAAACTAATCAGCAAGTTGGACGCATCAAGACAGATAGGTAATGAGGGTGAGCCAATTAACGAAGTCTTGCACGCGAACAAAAGATTGCGGGAAGTGCGTTGTTACGTCAACTCGTCTTATTTCTTTCCCATGTGACGGGCGTGCATAATTGAATAAATAGCATTCACAGGGCATATATAATAAGTGAAGACGAGCGGTTCAAGCAGTTTGCCGTGTTTATAGCGGACAGGCCACACGCGTCCACTTTTGAAGAGCAGCTCAATGTTATTGCTTCTCGGAATAGACACAGAAAGCGCGTTTCTGCTGCTGCGCATATAACGAATACGTTGAATAAAACAGCACCAAGAACGATGTAGCGAGAGAGACAGAGAATCTATCAGGAAGCATACTGCATGTGCAATTATTTCTAGAAGCCGTGAAGACGTGGCCTTTGAGAATGACGTATTGAACGATAAAAAAAAATTAGAACGACTACTGAAAACGAGTGCCAGTTTTCCGTTCTCCAGACCTACTCACGAGTGCTGACAATTTCAGGTTTAAAGAAGAGGCTATATTTTTAAAATTTCAACCGAATCCTACATCACTGAGAACAATGACCGGACCCTCGCTGTTACCTTTTTAAAAATTCCGATCAATACTTTTATAATTTGTTCCGCCTACCATTCACTCAAGGCCCGATTTTCGCGCCCACAACCGTACATTTTTCGCCATCCTTGCGGTTGAAAGAAAACAGGTCTCGGAATAAGAAGTGGTGGTGGAATGAATATTTCAAGCTCGCCATTTGAAATTGCCCTTCTGAGCAGTTACTAATTCGTCTGTGGCATTTACGAGAAGAAAACACGCTTTCTTCCTTTGTGCTAGTAGATGTGTGCGCACTTGGGTATTTGCATATGCCCGTGGGCAAGTGTGCCTGACGAAGACCTTACAAGAGTGCCGTGTTTATAAAAGCGAAATAATGAGCTATTATGTGAGCCGCACCTGCACAGCAGAGTTTGTGCAAAGTTCTTTGCACATTAGTGTTGCCGCTGGCAGTTTCCATTCCCGCTCTGTACAATATGCAGAAGCAACCCGAGGCCAGGCGAACGACTGAATGGGACCAGGCGCCGCTCATGCTTGTCGGTATAATGAACAGCCGGCGTGAAAAGTTTAGAGACCACATGTTCTGAGAAAAATGTCAATTTACCAGAAACGTTTTACTGTATTCGGTCGAGCTGCACAGTACATGTTAGTGCGTTTCAGGACAGGCCAGAAATCTAATTTTAGCGCTGCCTGCCGAAGCAGTGGCAACATTCAGCTTTTCTCGTGTCACATGGTCTTTAAACGATTGACGTTGACTGTACGTAAATCAACAAGTATATCAGCTAAGTTCACCTGCGTGTTTTCTGGCGGATCAGTTGACCCACTGAGCGCCTCTTCGTCCGTGCCTCTTTCGCAGTTTCGTCATGTTTCAACCGTGCCACTCTGCACCATACCTTTGACATATAGCGCTATGCACGGAAATGAAGCAAGGTTAACCTCAGTACCGTATTTGCAAGATTTAACACTCCCACAGTTGTAAGCGCAGGTCACTTTGCATTAGGAAAGTTGAAACAGAAATAACTTGATGCCGATTTCCCTTCTGAGCCCGATGGTAACGCGCACACAAATTTGAGGCCTACAATGTAAAATGATCGATAATTGGGCTAGTTGGTACATACTCATTCAGTGAACTGGGAGCGCGGAAACAGACATAAGACCACGAACAACTACACAACACGAGCGCTCACTGACAACTGGTTTATACACACGTCAGAAGGACACATTTATACATAGAAGTGTCGTGTTGTGTAGTTCTTCGTCGTCTTTTTTCTGTTTCGGCGCTCCCAGTTCACAGATGGAGGGCTACATTTACCGAAAAAAGAAACAAAAAACGCGCGTAATAACTGTGCAAATACGGCATATCTACAAGTAGTGTGATAGTATATGTAACGATAGGAAGATAGAGCGGACATACTTTCTTGGAGCTACGCTGTTTGTGTGCAGATATCTCACCGACTTCACGGTGCGTTTACACAGAAGAGACAGTTAAGTCGTGAACTCGTGAGGCCGCAAAAAATAAAGCCATTAAATATAATAGGCTAAGTATAGATGCAGTCTTTAGCGACTGTTCTCTCCTTCTCCTAGAATGACGGAAAAGAAATGTGCGCGCGGTCAGCCACCGACAGATTAGTCGCGTAAAAAAGATATGAAAAGACAGGCAAATTTTCCTCTGACAGCTCAGCCGCCTACACGACCGCGTTAATTTCGTATAAGTAAAGCACCATGTTTTATGGAGACTAAATGGTGTTATCCTCGGTCTTTTTTTTTCGTAGAAACAACTAATTTATGACCAGCTGTCTAGGCCACAGGACCAAATACGTTTGTAGGGGCCTGTTTTTTGCACGCACCACATCCATCTGATTTCTTTTTTTTTACTTTTGTAGTTTCGTCCCACGTCCTTTGTCGTTTCTGTGTTGTCGTGGAGGGAGGGAACGGGGCGTCAAGGGAAGTCCCTCAAATTACTTTACTCCGCTAGGGAAGTAACGTGCGTCAGCTTATTCCTGAAGCTTCCTTATGGCTACCGCCGTCGTTAATCAAGGCGTAATTTTTGATGGTGAATTCCGTAGATGTCTTCCGGACATCGCCCCAGGGACGTTGTCGGGTCAATCAACAATCTCGGGCCATTCCTGCACAACTCCTGCGGTGCGGACTTTCTCTTTACCGACGGCGAATCAGTGTCAGTTTTTTTTCACTACATAGGTCGCTCAGATATAAAGCCAATTGATTTGTAGATATTTATTTATAGCTGCTTGTAGATATTTCTTAACAGTTGTAGATTTATAGCTGTTTCTAGATATTTATTAACGGTTTATTAGTTTTTCAGATTAAGAAAGTGAAGTGGACAGAAAAATATAAAAGCTTACCAAAGTCATGGTACTATGAACGAGTCATGCCCATTCTGTTGTTACCCTTACTTCCTATATTTTTTCTTGCCGGAATAAGCTGCGCTCATTTGATGGTCAGCGCTTCTGGTGTGTGCTATTTCTCTTGTGCCCAGTTTTCGCGCTGTTCGTTCCTCCGAGATAGAAGCTTACCGCCTGTGGGTACTGAACCCACAACCTTCGCAATTTACCACCTCGATCTATTTCATTTATTACGTTCGTTTTATGCCGATGTTATCGACACCAGAAATTTTAGCGCGTTTAGGTTCGCAACTGCTAGCTTGGCTCCTGTTCTCGGCGTATGCCTCAACTATACTGCGAGGAAGCGAACGTCTGTGCGCGTAACATTGTCCGTTTCAAATTATCCTAGAATGCCGTTGCAAGTACAGTTGCGTAGTGACCACTACACGTCATAATTCCTCCTTCTGCGAACCAGCGAAGAGCCGACTACGCGTCCGTAAGGCAACACGCGAACTTACGCAGCTGCTCATTTTGCTGATGCTTTTGCTGCTGCTGATGATTAAATATGTCTGAGCGCTTTGTAATGGGTCGGCCTTTAAAACACTCACTCGTTGCGCACTTCACATGTTTTGACGCCTGGCGCGATTCTACGCTTCTGCCACGCAATATAACACGCGTTAAGGAGACTCCTCCCTCTGCAACGCATTCATATAGTGCTCTTTTCGAAGCTGTTTCAAGGAATGGCGTGGCTCTGTGGGAGAACACCTGCTTGCCGCGTTGACGGCCTGTGTTCGATTGTCGCTGGAACCAAACATTTTTAATAATTATTTTATTTGCATCTTTCTCACTTTTTTTCTGTCGCGGACAACGCTGATTGCTTGCTCACAACCAACGGCGCCGACATCGGAATTTCTGCGAAACTAGCTCTTTTGAACCCTGTCGCTTTAAAAGTAGTAGTCTGGCACACCTTCACACACACACACACCAAGCTTCGCTTGTGCTCTTTTTCTCGACAGTTGATGGGCTCCTGAATATTTATTTATGTTTATATTTATCTGGTGTACACATGCGCTGACGTCCGTCATATATGCGTGTATGTGGTTGAAGTCACACGAAAAAGCTGGGTCGTCCACCAAATGCTCACTCTATAATATGTATAAAGTCAAGTTGCCTCAATGACTCAAATAAGTTAGTCCAGGAACTCATTGAGGCAGCAGTAAGCGCCCTTAGTGTTTGTGTCTGTGCGTATTTGTGTGTGAGAGAGACAGAGAGACATAGAGAAAGGGAGACGGAAGTTTCATATGGGTTGTATTCGCCGTTCCAGCAGAGTGCAAAGATACTTTCTTCAAACTTTCTTAGGCTCTTTTTCTTCCGTAGTAAATGTGCGCTGGAAACCGATCGCAGAACAACGTATATTGAGTTAATATATGGAGTTGATATACTGACTGTAGAGGAGAATCTTGGCTGGTAAAGCGTTAACCACAAGAGCGCCAATGTCTTGGTACATTCTCATTGTGGCCATTAGAATACTTTAAAAAGCGCTGAAGTTAGCTTTAGACAACCCTTGGTCCCGTGCAGGGGCTAGGGATCCTCCAACCGTCTTAAGCTCCGCACCACAGCGGCACTGTAACACCACTACGAAGCCCGGTTGTACCCATTTGAAACCGCTGGGTGGGCGGCCGGCACTGGGGATCGAACCCAGTACCTCCCGTAGCGGAAGCTGACGCCCAAGCGTTTCGCCACCGCAGCGGTTTCATATCGTGGTTTTGGGACGTTAAACCCCAGATATTATTAGCTTTAGACAACGCTCACAATACTCGTACTATCAATCGTAAAGAAGCATTTGCGCTATTAAAAACGTGTGGACATTGTTTTGCATTTATTTCTGATACCTTTAGGAAAGATAACAATGGCTATTTATACAATTTACTTGGCGCAGAATATAGTATTTCCACGCCGGTTTAATATGTGGAACCCCCATATCAACGTCAATATTCGAGAGTGTGTGAGTGCGGGCAGTGTGGGCTCGTGCCCAGTTGCGCAGTTTGCGCTTCTTGTACGTCGTTATGTCGTAGTAGCTCGTCGTGTGCGTCTCCTGTCGCCACGTACCGACAACTCGACTTCATGGGAGAGCCTCTTTCTCTTTGAAGTTGAAAACTTCAGTGTAAACCAGGACGGACCACAAAGAACAGATGAGACAAGCTCTGAAAGTTATGTAGGAAATAAACGCAACCGAAGCTATTTTTTAGTTGTTTTTTTAACGGTAATAAACTTCGTGTGCCGAGGAACTTTAGATTTGATCGAAGCTTCCGAGTGACGTCTAACTAACACTTGCCACTGCATGCTGTAATCGACATTTTTCTGCTTTATGGCACTCTGCGCTGATGTACCGCGGCAGTGAGCCGAAAATAATATGAATACAGGTGTTTCGTCACTGCGAGTAGAAGCACCTCACTACCGCGGCTTACGTTCCTTGCTTTGAGCTGCGAATTCATCGATCACCCTTGTGCCAGGGAACCGAGAATCTCTATTCGCTATACATTATTGGTAGGGCGTGCCTACTAAAAACCATGCACAAACAGTTGGAATTTTTAACTGTTATCATTCCAGCAAGCTGCACAGACAACAGTACACTAGCGGACGGCTCCACGCATCAAAACACAGCATTATGTTCCCTGACACAGCGCGCAGAAGTAGCTGAGTTGGATTGGCAGATTAAAACTGAATACTACCTACACACATAGCGAGCGGATTAGGATTTGGCAACGTTGGTTTTGTTCCATCATGGAGGAACACATGCAGTTATAGGTTTCGATGCATGGGCCCGTGGGGAGCCCTCCCTCTACAGCCAGTATATTAAATTCAGTGGCACGCGCGCCACAGAGTTAGTATACTGGCCCGCTGGTATTAGTTCGTCACATAGAATGTCACGCGAGCTGGTGGGCCGTCATTCTTAACCTCTGCTTCAGCGAAGCCCGAGGGCACAAGATGACATCGATTTGTCGCAGTTCATTGGCAACGTCGCGAGGTTTGCCAGCAGAGGTGTTCGGGTACCCTTATTTGCAGTGAAAGCATTCTACGTAGTGAATCTGTGACGAAAAAAGAGCAAGTTAGCCTTAGCCGCCTTTTGATTACAAGGCAATGCAAACGATAAACGGCATGAACGAAAGGGCAGGGCAGAACTCCCGCAGGCCACAGGCGCCAACAGTATGTATGTATGTATGTGTGTGTGTGTGTGTGTGTGTGTGTGTGTGTGTGTGTGTGTGTGTGTGTGTGTGTGTGTGTGTGTGTGTGTGTGTGTGTGTGTGTGTGTGTGTGTGTGTGTGTGTGTGTGTGTGTGTGTGTGTGTGTGTGTGTGTGTGTGTGGTCACGTTTCTGCTCGGCTTTGCAGCAGCACACCAGTTTTTATGTTCGATTTACGGCGCCGGAACAGTTTCCGGCGTGTCCAAGCGATTAGGTTTGAAGAGGAAGGCTTCAAGAGAATGATATTCTGGTGGAATTGTGTTCAACATCGGCACATATTTTGTTTAGCTTGGAACAAGAGTGTTCGATTGCGTTCAGAATGTGTGTGTATATTTCTCTCTTAACGCATGAGGGTGAAGGAGGGAGAAAGGGCTGTTTCGTCGTACGGTGTAGGGGGAAGCCGTGTTCTCTCTGTTGGGCGTGCCTCGTTTGCTGGAGCGTGCTGGGTGTTTTGGAGGCCTACTCACGGTTTCTTACTGAAACGACCGCAGTTATTGCCGCTGTATTGCCTCATGGGGTGAGGGGGGGGGGTGGTTGTCACGGGGCAGGAGGGGTATCGTTCAATACCACGACTGACGGTCGCTTGAAAGCGCGTTGTTGCCCGAAGAGCCGACACTTGTTTTCATTGAATGCACCATCTCTGCCATCTGATTATTTTTGTTATCCATCCTATCCTGAACGTATCATCAAAGTTTGATGCTCCTTACACAGGATGCGGCGCATACTTTTATTGATGGGCAAATATTTCATTGCCACAGTTTGCCATTCGTTTTTTACAGCGAAAGCTGTTGTGAGGTCACAACAAGGGTCGTTTTTGGCGCCGTAGTTGTCCGCCGACGCCGCCACCGCCGCTGCCGGTGTCCGTAACCACTATAGCGCCAAATAAAAAAAAATAAGAAAGAAATCCTGGATACAACGAGCTTCGAACCTGGGCTGTCTGCGTGGGAGCCCAGTATTCCACCTCAGAGCCATGTTGCTGCTCGAAACTGCTTTGCAAAAAGACCCTATACAGGCTTCATGTCGGGAATGAACCACATTGACATATGTAATGTAGTGTGGTAGAAGAGTAAAGTAACAGCCAGGCGTCACACAACGCGAATTCTGTAAGCAGGCGTCACACAATGCGAATTGCGCAAAGAGCGGGTTGTTGAATGCTTCCAACCCATTGCAAAGGGATCTGTCATAATTCTTCATCGTGATCAGCCACAGCATCCACAAGCCGCACATAATACCTTCATATGGTACCTCTCTTGTCGGTAGAATGACGAATAATGCCGTGGTGGGTGCTTCCCAACTTCACAAAAATTATGATTTGTGCCGTAGTGGGTACGTTGCTAGTGTACTTTTATTAGTAGCCACAAGAGAGTTTATAACGGGCTCTAGAAATGCCGCTCTTCCAGCTTTCACTGTGACTGTGCCGCGCTTTCCGCGCAGACCTGGCGTTTTTTTGGTTAGCACATCAACTTCTTAGACTTTATATCGGAGATATAAAGCCCACAAAACCCACAAAGTCTACTACAGATAGTGGCATATATTGCAGGCTTCATATATGCTTCAGATGAAAAGATAAGCAAATGGTCTTTTCGTGTACAATTTACGCTGGTCACCAGAGTATTGAGAGCAAGTGCGCCTTTTCTGGCATAACAAATAAGAAGAAACAGTTAAGAAGCCATCAAGGATTGATTCTGCTCTGAACTCTCGTGCTTCAGAAGCATCACTGTCCATTACACTCGATTCTTCCGCTATAATCGTTTCCCGAAGGCACTTTTTCTAATTGGCACGGATTCAAACTCTAATTGTGACGTCAGGACAACGCATTTTAAGCGAAGCTCTTACGATTTCAGGATTTCGGTGGCGCCATAGGTGGCGGCATAGTTCGCGAAAAACTCGGCATCGGCGAGCGTACAAAAATGCGGCTGTACGCAAATGCCGCCCTTGAAGGTGCGCTGGCCGCGTGCGTATTTGTACGTGCTGTTTTCTAGTAACTGATGCTCAGGCGATCGTGGGCTTCCCGGTGATAAGCCTTTTCTGATATGTCGATCTCATGTTTTATCGAGGTCACTTTTTCTTTCACGTTGTCACATTTCAATGTTGCCTTTCATTGTTCTATTCCTTTTTTTTCACGCATAACCGTCGTTGTTGCCCATAGTATCACATTTCAATGTTGCCTTTCATTGTTCTATTTCTTTTTTTTTCACGCATAACTGTCGTTGTTGTCCATAGCAACATAAGTGTTGCGCTGCCAAGTAGGAGGGTGAAGGTCCGATTCCCGGCATGGAGGAGCAAAAAAAGTTAAGAGAGAGCATTGAGCAGTGTGATAGAAAAAAAAGTGGGAAAAATAGTACTTCCGACACTCACACTTGAAGCTGCGCTTGCCCCAATAAAATTTTCCCAATAAAAGAAAAACTCATCTTTTTTTTCTTGCTCTGGCAACGAAGTATCGTTGCTGTGACTTGGTGCACAGACAATGACGACGACGGAAATTGCCCTTGTGGATGACGGTGGTTGTCGACAACCAAATGAGGCATACGCGTGGAGGAAACGTACGCAAGACAAATTGAATTTCGAGCTTTTTCAGACTGCGGCCGCAGTATAAGATTTTGCGCCAAGATGCTGTCCAAAGCGTTGGCTTCAGAGGATACATTGCGATGAAAAGTACCTTGAATTGACTGGCGCACTTGAGACTAAGGTGATAAATTCGTTTAAAGGGTCGGCCCCAGTGACATAGGTTCAATTGCGATTTGAAAGAGTTATGCAACTATATTTGCTAGTTTATAACGTATGAAAACCACGGTATGATTATGAGGGACGCTGTAGCGGACGGCTACGGAAATATTGGCCATCTCGCATTCTTTATTGTGCATCAAAATGTAGGTACACGGGCCTCTAACATTTCACCTTAATCGAAATGCTGCTGCCGCGGTCGGGAGGCACTCCCGCGACCTTTTCCATTCCGCCTCCATAAAAATATGTCACATAAGAGCGAGCCCACGATTTGGAGAATTCATACAAAATAACAGTTCACCACGTGACTACCGATGCAATAGTTCGAACTGCACAATTTTTAATGAATGCCTAAAGAGGCGTTAATGCAGAATTTACCCTAATCCGTTCACGCATGACTTGCGGGCTTACAATGCGACCATTCACCAAGGCATTTTCGTCCATGAAAATATGATTTAATAGCTATGTTATGCAAGCCATAGACGTAATGAGCTCGCTTGCGCTCATTGCGCGTAAACACCTCGACTATACGTGGCTGCTACTGACGTCATTGACTGATGCGTGCCTACATTGAGTGCTGACGACATTGAATGTTGTAGTACTAGCACGGTGGGTAGCTGGGTTCATGACGTCACTCGAGTGTTCTCAATACGTTGCGCGCGGATCCTGTCCTTATTCCGGCACGGAGGCCAACGCCGTCCTGTGTTTATCGCATTGGAACAGGTTGGAATATTGTCATGTCGGGGTGACGGCGAAGAAAGGAAAATGGGGACAGTAAAGCTGAAGCGCTTTGTGTGGCGAACTTGTCCCCAGCAAAAGAAGCAACACTCAAAGTGACACGAAAGCGGCGAGCACGGACATCGGCCATCGGTAATCTGATCGCCGTTGGAACGCGTCGCCTTTTATACATGCGTGATCCAAAATTTTAGCTTTATTGTTGGGGCTCGCGTTAGTTTTATAGGAAACTCGCCTACTCGTGTCGTGCACTCAATCTTATTAGAACAGCATAAAACAATGGAGAACTTTCTCAAACATTGCGGCGTGGCCTGCGCCGATCGGTGGTAATCATTTCTATGGGGGAAACCAGATCACATCAAAAATGAAGAAAAAACTCAAGGGGTCCCTTATGCATTCTCCTATGACTACTCGAAAACTAAATCCATCTTTTTCTTTTTCTTCTCAATCGATGCATTCATCCTCCCCCGCCGCCCTTCGAAACATTTCTGCACCTAACGGGGATTTGGACTGCCTCCAGGATCGGAGACATTGATAGCTTTCTGAACCTCACCTGATTTTGCATTGCCTCCGTGATCGACGCACCTTTTAACCAAGCTAGGAGGTCACGTGATGATGGCATCATTCGACCTCACATTGTGTGACGTCATGGAGAAGTCAGAAATTTTGGCGATCTCTGACGTCATGATGACATCATCACGTGATGACGATTTTTTGAATCACTCGCGTTGCCGCCGCGGACGCCAGCGGCCAGTTTTCGCGTTTGATGAATTCTTTCGCCTTAAAAGCGCGCGCGGAGTCTGTTGGGATTGAGGCTAACGCAGCCGCCACGTTGTAGCACCACATCGTTAGGGTGCTGCGCCCGTGGCAAAACGTGCAAGCTGCCAGTTGCAGGCTTCGTCCACCTTCACGTAGTGGCTTACAGAGCCGCCGGTCATGAAGCGATCTTGAATGTTATGAATGAGAGTCTGAGCACCCTTGCCCTTCAGGAAGCACACGTTTTCTGTAGAGACGTCGCACTTGTACTCACGCATCCATGATTGTCAGCACTAACCAAAGCAACCTAAAGCTCGCGGGCCAACTAACTAAATTTTATGAAAGGCCTTTCTGTCGGAGGCTGCTTTGAGGATTAATGATATCCACGTGCCACGGTGTATGGCAGGTCGCAACAAACAGATAAATCACAGGCCTAAGAAGGAATGCCTCATTAACGTTCTCATCACTTCATTCAAGCACCAGTACCTGCTAGATTGAATTTTATTATGTTGGCATTTGACAGCACGTGGCTTCGAAGAGTGCCCCGAAGTTACCCAGACCCTATGGAAAAAGTTTGTTGAACTTGAAACGTGAACGCAAGTCACTTGCATAAAATATTGAGTGTTTCACTGCTTTATTTTTTCTTGTCATTCTGTACCTATATTTCTTACTCGCTTCTCAATTTCTTCCTATGACCGTAGAAGAAAACGAACGCACATATGAAAGGAACACGTTGAGGGTAAGCATATTAATCCTTTATGTGTGGAGGCCATTGCCCCTTGAATGATACTGCAAAACGTCCGCTAATATTCAACATATTTCCCGGAAATTCTTAGTGAATCGTCGAGCTTATGTTTCACACCTCTTTTAAAATACAGTGCCTTTGTTTCACCATTAAAAAAGGCGATAAGGGTTCCATTAGTATAGTACTGAATCGTCCCACATTTTTCTAAACGAAGTGTTCATGCCTTCTAAGATCTTAGATAGGGCGACGCACTCAAGAGCTTTTTTACTGCGATAGCAATTTTATGGGAACTCTCGGCTGGTTTATGCCGTTGACGTCGCCGTCATGTCCCGGATATGTATGTGTGCGTATATATAAATAAAAGCAATAAAGAAAAATAAATCAGAAGATTCCTAAGTGCGCCACCGGGATTCGAACCTGCGACACCTCGCCCCTCAGCCTGCCGCTTTAAACGACTGAACAACGTGCCGCCGGTTCTGTAGCGTACTAACGGCGACCTATTTATGTACACCATATAACGATGACGGTATGTAGATCTCGGAGGTGCTTCCGCGTGTGCAGTATCACCCGCAAGATTGCCGGCAGGGTGGGCTTTGAAGCAATGATCCTAGATTTTGCTTCTGTTTGAAAACTGCCCTTGAGACGCGCACTAAAAAGTGGGTCATTTCTGTACACACACGCGATGTGGAACGCCTGGTAAACAATGCGTCGAACGTCACCGCGCGGCAGGAGACGCGGAGGGGCCACTCCGCGCGCCCCAGTTTTGAAGAAAACAAAAATAACTAAGAGCATTGGGTTGTCGCCCGCCGCTCAAACATGACTAAGTAACTGGGAAAGTTGTTAGTTCGCGCTCGTCCTGTGTATGCCTGTGCGTTATTAGGGGCGAAGCTCCTTAAAGCGGCACCCATTCGTCCCCGTCGTAGTGCGTAACCAGTCTCAACGCTAGTACCAGATCTTGACCTCCAATGTGGTGCCGGTGGGAGATTTCTCCTGTGCGTTGTTGAACAATAAAAAATTCGCAGCGTGCGCGTTAACTAAACGCCGAATTCTCTCTCATTCCCCATTAGCAGCCATTGGCATGTTCCAGTAGGAAACGTTAGTAGAAGTAGAAATGTAAGTGTTAGCTAAAAGCCGACTTCTTCTGTCTCTCATTCCCATTAGCAGCAATTGTTTACCTCCAAGGTAGTGCCTGGTGAGATTTCTCCTGTGTGTGATTAAACAATAAAAAATTTGTTCAAAACGCCGTTGATTGATGAAATAAACCAACGAAAGACGCCAGATGTTTCCTAAAAGCAAAACGAAAAGACGCCAGATGTTTCTAAAGCAAAACGAAAACACGCCAGCTGCTTAACGAAATACGCCAGATGTTTTCTAAAGCAATGGTTTTCTAAACAATGAAAATTCACAGCGTACATGTAAAATTAAAGTGAGCTGCAAGTCGTCATAAATCTCATCGAACCTTTAGTATAAACGCGCCCGATCTCACGTCGGTGATGATGCACTGGGCAGAATTCACGGAAGATTCACGGTTTACCGATGAACCTCCGCAGCTTCGCCCACTCATCATCATTCACTCCGTGGATATGCTGTGATTTTTTTAGCGTCCTTCGTTGTGTTTAAGAAGCGCAGCGTGCTGCAAGTGTCGAGCGGTTACCTTTGTTAGTTCGTGGCCATCCTGTGCGTGTTCTTTTCGTGAGCCCTTTGCGTTTGATGGGCGCCCTGCAAGTATAGAGTTGCTTGCCGTTCTTCTTGTGGCTTAGTAATTCGTTGCTATCGCTTTCATTGCTTCGCCTTTGCGGCGAAACTGTAATTTTTTTTTCTGGACGGCTTAGAGCTCACCCATAGTAGAGTACAAATTACTCGAAATCGCGAACCATTTATAATAAAGCGGAGCCCCGTTCCTGCGCTGAGCGGCGTCGTCGTTGGTGTCGGCGGCGTTACCGATAGAGCGAACGCGTATAGTCTGTCGATATCACGAGCCACTAACCTCTAACCTCGCTTTCTTCCTCCGTCACGCGCTGGCCCCTGGGTTGGAGCTTGTGCGCACGGAGGGCTGGCATTTGCGCCGCGACTGGCTTCGCTTGTCGCAGTATGACAGGGCATACTGCCATTTTATACTGTCATTACATAACAGTATGCGTTTCAAACAGCCTGCATACAACACGATTGGAAACCATGAGGGCAACTGTCCCGTAGCTCGATAAACATTCTTGTTTGCTGTGCAGGGCCAAACTTTTCCGCGTTAACTAGAAAGGAAAATATAATCGCCAACTTAGACAACCGCATCGTGACGACCATCGAACAATATAGTTTCAGCTGCCATATTCGTTCTTTTTTCGGCTTATTCTGCGAGACTATTGTGGCACCCTGTTATAGGAACCGCTGCTCTGCTCACCTCATTGCTGCAAATGCTCGCACTGGGACACCGCACACGTGTTCCCCTCAGCCCGTCGTCAAAAAAAAAAAAAAAAAGCGCGAATCAAACATCCTTTCAGTAAAACAATGGGAAAACTTTAAACCGGGTGCGCATTTGCGGCCCTTCGAGAAAGCCACAGCCGTGCGCCCACCGACGAAAGCTGTCGCGCCGGAAGAGTAATCGTTAAAACCCCTGTATAGAAATGAAGGAGCAACCGCCGCGACTAGCTTGGTTGAAGTCACGTATTTTCGATGCACTCACTACAGGTTCGGTGCTTTAAGAGCCGTTAAGAGGCCATTAGGTCCGTTCCTTGCGTGCCTTTTTTTTTATTTAGGGAACGTGTCCCTGATAGTCTCACTTCCAGTTTTTCCCTTAAAGTGGGTGTGCGTGTCCCGGCTGTATTGAGACCCCTTATATTGTATGCTGAAGGGAACGGCAATCGTCGTTTTCTGGAATATTTGGTTGATCCGCTCCTTAAGTGTGCGCACTCATAGATATGTGAAAACTCGTGAACGGGCGGATTTAGACAACGTTGAGCGTTGGCTGGTAGCGGAGGCGCAGCCGGAAATTTGTTTTCGGGGGGGGGGGAATGTTTAACCAATCTCTATGCGTGTTCGTGCGTTAATTTGCATCTGTGCGTGCTTATATCATTTGCAAACTGAAAAATTCCAGGCGACTCTAACCCCTCCCCCACCTCATGTGTACGCCGGTGACTGGCGGGGTCAAGTGCCACGGTAGTGGGGAAAGGGGGGGGGGAGGGCTCTCAGTGTTATACGATTTTGCGTTAATGAGACCGAATGCGCTGGTGTGAGAATGGCAGCGGCTGCCGTAATCCTGATGCGGAAGGATTTCGACAGCATCACCCTCGTGTACTGTGCACTAGAAGCTCGTTAAAGAACGTGAAACTCGATAAACCAACAAGCCGACGACACCAATCAAAAGCTGTCAAAAGATTGGCGAAGCTTTCACTAAGCCGCGCAAGGCTTGAAACAGCGAACCTGGACGATTCCGAAGACTAATCTGGTTGCTTCTATGTTGTTTCTAGCCTCGCTAGGTGATGCAGGTTCTAGGTTGCTTCTTGGTTGTTGGTAGACTTTAGCTAGGTGATGCTAGGTTGTTTCTGCGTAGATTCTCAGCGCAGAGAGGTTCGAGTTAAACCACAGACAGTCGCAGGAAGGACACGGATGTCCGAACTCCAGAGACAGAAACCCGCGGTGAAGCTAAGCGTTCGCACCTCTCATAGATCTACGGGCACGTCGTCGTCGGCGTAGGCCTTCCATCGCCGTCGTCGTTGGCGTTGGCCTTCCATCGCTTCGGGGTGTTCTCGCAGCCGCCGTTGCCTTTCGCGTCCCCTAGTATTATTTCGTTCTACGTACTCCGGGTCTTCTACTCGCCGCCGTCGCTTCGCAGCCATTTGTTGGGCTAACTGTTGCCTTCATTTTTGGTGGACCAGTGGTGAACAGCGGGATTTACCAAATTTCTGCAGTACACACCCACTTATGATGACGATAGTTTTCTGGGCCGATTCACAAGGAACAATTTGCTATGCAGTTGCGCTGTTAAAAAACCACGCTACTGCAGCTCCCTTATGTGTTTTATCATCTCTCTTAATATATGTCTCCTTCACTATGAGTAGATTATACAGATGTGATGCAAACTTGTATGGTTATTCCACCTTGCTACATATTCACATTATTTTCATACCTCACGTATAACGACTGGAGGTACGCTCACAGTAAATGCAGAAACAGAAACTCATGCTTTCTTATCGGATATCGCTTGCTGAAATTTGTGTCGCCGAAAGTAAATCAGGTAAATTTACTTTGCGCAATGGTTCAGCGTACAGCTGCAACCGCGGCAACCGGCGCTTCTCTTTCATGTGCGATTCGTATGGCCTAGCTGTAAGGCCTGTGAGGTTTCTTCATCCATTTGCCTGCCAGTTTAGGCTGGGCGCGTTGCGTACGTTGCAGGGATCACTGCATCAGCTCGCTTCTCTCTCTCTTCTGTGTTCTTGTTCAAACTCGCGTACCACATTCTTGCGTCGCTGCTACGTCACGTACTCACCCTTTAGTTTCCATATTTCCGCGCTTGCAGCGATTTTTATGAACAAATACTGAAAGTGTCCCTGTGCGTTTGTCTAAGACCACTCGATGGCGAAAGCATCTTTTTTTATTCTCACTCGATTGTTTCGCATAGCCGATGCCTCATATTTGCACACATCCTAAATTCGATGCTCAAGTTATTCTACCTTAAATAATGTCTGTCCCGGCAGTACAGTAGTTACGGGGCTCAGCGGCCGATCCGAAGGTCGCGGGTTCGATCCCTGCCGCGGCGGTCGCATGTCGATGGAGGCGAAAAGCTAGAGGCGCGTGTACTGTGTGACGTCAGTGCATGTCAGTGTGTGATGTCAGTGCGCACTACATGGTAGAAATTTCCGAAGCCCTCCACTACAGCGTGCCTCATAATCATATGGTGCTTTTGGCAAGTAAAGCCCCAGCTATTATATTAATATATGAAATAATTTTCAAGGTATTTCAGTGTCATGAAAATACCGTTTGAGAGGAATATCTTTGCAGTTACTTAAATAAATTTCACAGTAGCTTGTACTCTGTTTTTCAAATACTTGACAGCGAAATTCAAGCCCTAGCAGCAAAGGATAGTAGAAACCCGCATCTCCTGTACAGACACAATTCTTTTGTGTAACGTAAGCAGGCTGTAAGGCTCCGTACAGTTAAACCAATCCCAGGTTGGCGTTCTAGTTCAGGTTTGCGAACAGCACATGACGGCTGAGCAGGATGACTCCTTCCATTTCTCGGAATCGGCGCCCGTCGAAGATAAAAGGCCTTGTTTTGGATGCCCAAGTGCTACCCGTGTGGCTTTGAAAGAAACCTACGCAAGAGAAGTAGCAGCTGTTCCCGAAACTAGAATGCCCCTAGCTTCCCGAACTTCTTCTGGGGTATAATGTAGCCGATGTTTCTGGAGAGTTCGGGGAATGCCTCTTTAGCATTGGAAGCCGTGTTTACAAAAAGCACATTCCGGGAAAAAAGACAAGAAAGCGAAGGCTATTTTCTGGATGAGCGGTGCGAGAAACAACTCATCTTGAAGCGTCGAGAAATATTTCTAAGATAATTATTTGAATTGCCTTTCGTCTGTGTCAGTCGCGCTGTAGCCAAAATGCAGCTTTACAAATTCGTATTATGTTCCATCTCACTATTTCTGGGAATTTACCATTTCGTCGTAAATCTTGAATTTGCACGAAAATGTTTTCTGGGAGTATCTCCGTTGTAACAAAATACTTTTTCGTAGTATCTTGTATTGTACTCATGTACAATTATGAATTCAGTATTTTGTAGTCTACTCTATTACGGCTTTTGTGCAATTATCAGTAGCTTTTTCTTAAATTCGGTTTTAGAGATATCTTGTATTCCGCGTACGCTTGAGGCACAGAACCACGTCACATTCTGAAATATTGTTGGCGAAAACATGGACGGGCGACATGGTATTTGCGTTCATTTTAAACAAGAGGAAAAGGCCTCAGCTCTATCTATTTTCCGCGCATGTCATTTTCTCGGTCTGTTTGTTTATTTCGGTTTGCTCGTTTTTTTATGTACTGCCGGAGACACCGGACAGCACCAAACGACGAACGCCTCACTCTCACGATAGCAAATTGGTTTCAATTCATTCTCTTCTGTGTTGTCGGGTAGAGTGTCTGACATCCGAGATTTTTCCCGGTCCCCCCGACAGCCATTGTTTCGTCTATCTGACACCCTACAAAGGCAGAATTGGTATCGTGTACAAACAAATAAAAACAAGAAAAGCAAGAACAACTTTGCGCAATACAGCTGAGAGACGCAGTGCACGTATAGTGTCAACTGTGCCCTCTAGGTGTAGCTCAGATGTCGAGCTTTAAAGGGAAGAACATTTGCAATGCTGATTCTCTGAGGCTACTTGTTTCCGGGGTGCGGGATCTGCAGATAGGCGCGGCAGAGTTGTAGGCCCACCACACACACACACAAAAAGAAATATTTGCATTGCCACTTACGAGGGTTTTCAGCCTTTTGTTGACGGTTCAAGCCTGTGGGATTGTAATAGAGTACGAGTCTAGGGCCATATACTTGAAACGACAATACAACGAACTATTTTTGAAACGTAGATAAGAGGGTATTACTGAAACAAAAAGATTATGTGCACTGGAACAGGAAGAAGTCGGGATGTCTTTGAAATGAAAGTACTTATAAAAGGATGGCTGCGTATCCTGGAAACGAATACGCTTGAACCGAAAAATCGAGACATCTTTGAATTGAAAAGGCATGAACTTTCATTTATAAGGAGCCCAGACTGAGTTCTTTCTATTGTATGTGTGAAGCTGCTGGTGTTGCGAAGTGGCTTTGCTTTTTTTAGTAGCCTCCTATGCAACTGCATTTTGCTAACAGTTGCGCACAAAGGGGAGATATACTTAATCAGGGGTTGTATAACATGTTGAAACGAAAGCAAAGATTGTTCAGGTTATGAAGCTGGGTCGTCTGGACCGCGTCCGGCTGTAGGACCTCACTGCTTCCAAGAGTGGAGAATTGAACGAGAGTACAGAAATACTATATAGGTTCTTGCATAAGGGAAATTTGTAGCGCTCGTCCCGGTTGAACTCAAGCAGCCCGTTACCCTGTCCTAGGGTGCCATGGAATCAGATAAGCGCTTCTTGCCGGTGTTTCTTGTAAGTGTTCCTTGGCTCACCGAATATAATATTATTCGGTGCACGACCGAGCAGTAAGTGTACATGCTTGCGTGCCGCTAAACGCCTCTCGTCGTTCGAACAGGTTGCACAGGCGGATGTTTTGTTATGGCCTCAAGCACGCTCGATTTACGAAGCCGCAAAACTCATCAAATTCCACGTAGATCCCGCGACCCCTCGTTTGCTGTTCGTTAACGTTCACATTGCGTTTGTTTGTCTTCTAGTACCAACCTGGTTTTCTCGTTTACACGCCTAACTACTACAGTCATAGGCGGCTGCAGGGTGCTCCATTAAGGGGGGCCAAGCTTCACCATAGCACCACCCTCCCGCCCCCTCCCTCATTGGTCGTGTCTCAAGGAAAACAAGCTCGGCAGGGGATGCCAAAATGAAAATTAAGTGATGACGTACTTCTCGCTGCGACTTCCCATTGTTCCCGGCTTTCTGGTGGTTATGGGGGGAAGTAAACACTTCTTTGAATGCAACATCGGGGTTCCTCGGTCGCCATTGTCGTCAAAAAACATGCGTGGGCATAGACCTGCGTATTAAAAAATGACATGAAAGTTCGGATTGAGTAAAGGTAGAGGGGCAGATTTGGCGCCCCCCTTTTAGATGATTACGGAGGAGGGGGGCTGCCTCCCCCCCCCAACTCCCACCCACGTGCGCACGCCTAGGATTACAGTTGCGGGGTCTCCATGAGGGTGGCATCAAGATCTGGAGGCTTCTACAAGGATCTCCCTTGAGAATTTCTTATTAGCTATAACCGAACGGGTAACCCAGATAGTGCACTGGTTCTTCTTTTGAATCACCTAATCCTGGAGTGTTCGTTCGTTTCCGTTCTCGACGCTTCAGTAAGGGCCAAGGACTGACTAACTCATGTAGAAATTGTTCGGGAGAATGTCAGAGCAAGATAGCAGCGTCGACTATCTTTGCGTCTCAACAGCACGAAACAAAATGACTACACTCGCAACTGTTCGCAGTTTCCGCGTTTTTTTCCCCCTCTTATTTGTGAGATTTGCGTTGCCGAAAATACACACTCACTAAACCAACGAGCAGCTAATCAACTGCGCTCCTCGTGAGATGGCTGCCAATGTTTACCTACTTCAAAGCTACCCATGTCTGCATAGCAAGCGACGTTCTCGAGTGGGTTTGCAAGACCCTCTTCATCAGTGATCTCTTGGTTTCTAACCAGCTCTCTCATACGCTGCTAAAACATGCGACCAGTCGATAACGCGTTTTAACCATAAGGGTGTTGTAATACGTTCCGTTTTTCCATCGCCCCATATCATACTGAAGAGCACATCGCTATAATTTTCACTTGCAGGACCGTGTTAATAACTTCATTTCCATAACTCGAGACCCGCTCTCGAGGCTCGGATGTTATTATTGAAGACACCGGTGTACTGGTAAAAGAAAAACACTGCCTCCAGGGCCGCATTCGATCCTGAGAAAAGTCCGCCGCGGCGTCGGCTAAGTCATTTCTTTTATACCGCACTCAGTTTTGGCGGATAAATTTTTGCCAATAAGAAAGCAGCGTACTTATAAGTGTAGCTCAGTGCCGTTTACATCTTCCATATGCTGCTCTTTCAATATATATTTGGTTCAGTGCGCTCTAATTCCGGTAGAAATGTTTACTGAAATAAAAAATTGTCTCAGCGTTTTGACAGATCAAATAAATTAAGTCTACAAAGCGTTGGGCTCCACTGCCTTTCTACAATTTATTACTACATGATAGATGATACCTTTACGCAATTTGCTTAGGTAAATTGCAGGTAATTTGCTTAGGTATTTGACAGCAGAATTACCCGTCGCGGTGGTCTAGTGGTTATGGCGCTTGACTGATGACCCGTAAGTCGCGGGATTCAATGAGGACAGGTTGAATTGAGTGAGAAAGCATGCCGCGGCGCTGTCTCGTGCGTCGGCGCCCTCGCGCGGCAAACAGCGTCACGCTGCCCGCATTGCTCTTAGTATTACCAGAGCGGGAGTCACGTGACAGGACTTGAAGTCTCGAGGTACAGTAAACTAGAATACCTAACCTTCTAGAACACTGTAGTCGAGGTGCGCGCGCCCGCCGGCTCGCAGCTCTCGCCGACCGGTGGAGAGGGGTGCGCGGGAAAGAACAGACACTGCGCATGTCTCTTGCTATAACGATGCACTTGCAAGGGCATCGTCGACATCATCTGACCTTCATGGCAGCTCAAACGGGGCTTCAAGTCCATCGATGCTTTATTAAAGCAAACATCTTTTTAGGAAATTTGGGCTATTTACAGTCAGCGTCGACGGTTCTTCTTGTTATTTTTTTTTAGTTATTCTCAGGGTGCCACTTGGTAGTCGACGCTTGTAGAGGCCTCTATGTTTTGAGAAATAGCAAAAAAATCTCGATCTCATTTTGCCTGATGTTATAACTACCGTGTTTATAACTTTCTGGTGGTTTCGCGAACTTCATAATAGCGCCAACTTCAATTGAGTTATGAAGCTCTATGACGTACGTTTTCCCAAACTTCATAAAAGCGCGAACTTAGTTCAACTGAGTTATGGACGTCGGTCACGTACGGCTTTCCTAACTTCATATAAGCGCCCTTCTTTTTGCTGAATTCATGACATTAGGAGGCCGTTAGCAGTCAAAATGGCTTCTAAATGAGCAATATTTTTTGCAGGATTACGCTTAAATTTGTGTGCTTCTCTTATTTTATACGCACTGTGTGGTAACGACCTGAATTAGAACGCCCGATATGAATGCTGCACTTTTTCTACAAGATTGTCCCCCCTACCCCCGGTCTAGGGTAGCAAACCGGATTTTATAATTCTGGTATACCTCCCAGCCTTTCCCTGACTTATCTCTCTCTTTCTCTCTCTCTCTCGCTCGCTCTCTACAAAGTTCCTGGGTGGATGAAAGTGGAGTACTAGCCCAGCGTAGACAACGCAAAATGCACAAGAACGTATTATTTTCATTAACGGCACGACGTTAGCGTAAGCATTTGCATGATAACCAAAGAACAACGAGTTGCTTATTGGACGCCCCCGAACTGTGGACTTGCCCTGCATGCATCTACCAGTTGAGCTGTTAGATGCATAGCAGTTGAGCCAACTGACTTCTTGTGGAGAGTGTACAATAACGTTACTGAGTTGCTAGACAACTCACTACCACATTGAGACTTCATGAAGGCAATGTTTTAAGAGCGGAAAGCCAAAAACAACCAAAACCAGCTATCACTTAGCCGTCCTTACTCGATATTAGCCAACGTTATTCATTATATAGTGAACACAAATCAAGACTGGCTATTGCTCATGAGTCGTGGTACTAAAGACATAAGTACGATAATTGAAATTACGCGACTTAGTGAGAAGCTGTTAGACTGTATTGCACTCGAAGGCCGCCCGTTTATTACGTCGGTAATCAGACAACGTACCCTGTCTGAAAATGCGGGTGGCAGTGGCAGCGAAAAACGTTGTCATTCGAAATAGAATTTCTACTTCGGTATTTCGAATGCAAACAGTCAAGTCCGCTCCTCTAAGCTGCTCGTCTGCTGACGCGAAGGTCGCAGGTTCGATAGCAGCCGAGGCGGTCGCGTGTCGACGGAGGCACTCTACTACCCTCTGTAAAGTTTCGTGCAACTGGAGGTAAGGATAATAAATGAGGTAAAATGTTGGAGGCCCGTGTACTGTACGATGTTAGCGCACGTTAAAGAACACTATTTGGTTGAAATTTCCGAGCCCTCCACTACGGCATGCATCATCATAGCGCAATTTTGGCGCGTAAAGCCCCGGATATTATTATCCTTCCTCTGAGCAGCAGTGCTAACCTATAGCCAATATGAAATGTTTGAAGCCCGTGTACTTAGATTTAGGAGCACGTTAAAGAACCCCAGGTGGTCGAATTTCCGGAGCCCTCCACTACGGCGTCTCTCATAATCATATCGTGGTTTTGGGACGTTAAACCCCAGATATTATTATTATATTATAGCCAATATGACAGGTGTAGTTGAAAGGAAGGAAGGAAAGAAGGAAACAGAAAGGGAGAAGGCAGGGAGGTTAAACCGAAGAACTTCCGATTGGCTACCCTACACTGGGGGATTGAGGAAATGGAGAAGAAATGTGATAGAGGGAAGGGAAGAGAAGAAGAAGAAAAATGGGCTGATCCCAATGGGAATCGGTTTCATGCGAAGCAATGAGCGAGCAGTGTCCTCGCAGCATTTTTTGGCTTTCAACCAAGCGTTACGAGGTCAATCGACGTGTTTTACAGCGAAAGCTGTTATGAGATCACAACAAGGGCCGTTTTTGGCGCCGTTGTTGTCCGCTGCCGCCGCCGCCGGTGTCCGTAACCACGCACGAAATAAGAAAAAAGACGAAATAAGAAAAATTTCCAGGATGGAACGAAGTTCGAACCTGGGCCCTCCGCGTGGGAGCCCAGTACCTCAGAGCCATGCCGGTGCTTGAAGCTGCTTTGCAAAAAGACCCTATACCGGCTTCGTGTCGGGAAGGAACCACATTAACATATGTAATGTAGCGTGGTAGAAGAGTAAAATAACAACCAAGTGCCACACAAGGCGACTTCTGTAACCAGCTAGGCGTCACACAATGCGAATTGCGCAACGAGTAGGTTGTTGAATGCTTCCAACCCATTACAAAGGGCTTTGCCATAATTCTTCATCGTCATTAGCCACAGCATCAACAAAGTGCATACAATGCCTTACAGGTGTTTAGCAGGTACCACGGTTCTGCGCAGAATGATGAAGAATTGCATGGTGGCTGCTTGCCTACTTCACAAAAATTAGGATTTACAGCGTAGTGAGTTCCTCGCAAGTGCACTTCTATTGGTTGCCAAGGAAGCACATAAGGCTCCCACGATCCATTTCGTCAGGGTCTAAATAAAGTTAATTCCCCCTTTGTATCTCTTTCTCACGTTAGCGTATGGTATAAAGCGTGGTGGGAGAGTGAAATAGCGACCGGGCATCACACAATACGAATTATGTAACTAGTGGGTAATTTAATGCTTCCAACCCATTACAAGATGCTCAGTCATAGTTCTTCATCGTCATGAGCCTTCGCATCAAGAAACTGCACATAATGCCTTACAGATGGTACCTCGCTTCTCCGCAAAATGACTACAGTGAAACCTCGGTGATACGATCACGGCTCATACGAATTTCGGGGTGATACGAATTTTTCTTTGGTCCCGGCCAAGGCCCGTTGGCCTGCAATGTAATGGAGTACGGTTGATGCGAACAGATTTTCACCCCGCGACGTTTGATACGAACGTAAGCTACCGCGCAGGTACGAAGAGGTGCTGTCCGCGCTGTCGCGGAAGTCGCGCCAAGCACGTGCAGGCGCAAAAACGCAAGCGCGGGCATGCGCGCCGCCCCGCCACTTCGTCGGAACCACGGTGTAAGAAAAATACTTTTCTTACACAATGATCACAATAAACATTCAGTGATGCATCGTAGCCTCCGACATTGTGTCCGCGAATCTTGGAGGCCCTAATGTGCCTCCATGTGTTTTCACGTTTAGGTTACAAGTCATGTCCTCGTGCATCAGACGTCCTATGAAAGGCGGACGAGGACGGAATGAAGAACCTCTCGAAAAACATCCCCAACACCACCGCGATAAGAAAATAATAACATAGGACCGCGGTTTTGAAGTTTTCTGGCCTTCATCTATCGTGTCAAAGCGCACCTAATTCACTTTCGCCGCACTACTCAATTGTCGCGCGAAAAAGCATACTGAGATTTGGAAGGGGCTACTAGCGGTCGCGGGTCACAACACATCTGGTTCAATAATTACACACGCGCGCACGGGACGTATATTTACGAGTGCAGGTATGATCGTTGACGTCTAAAAACTTCAGTGGTAATCATTCAGAGCTGTTCGTGACTTTGCTGCGGCCCTGAAAAACAATAACTGAAAATGTACGCCTGCTTTCTTTTGTCGCATGCTAATTTTCCATACTTTCTGGTGATACGAATTGTGGATGATACGAATATTTTTGGTGATCCCGCGAGATTCGTATCACCGAGGTTTCACTGTAGTAGTGTCGTGGTGGGTGCTTCCCAACTTCACAAAAATTATGATTTGTGGCGTAGTGGGTACGTTGCTAGTGTAGTTGTATTAGTAGCCACAAGAGAGTCTATAACGGGTATCTAGATATGCCGCTCTTCGAGCTTTCGCTGTGACTGTGCTGCGCTTTCCACGCAGGCCTGGCGTATTTTTTGTGTAAGCGTAGCAGTTGTGCGCACATCGTGGCTTTACCAGGCACATCGACTACACTGGCGTTTAAAGGGAACTTATGCACTGTCGTACCGTGAGCGTTCACTTTCTAGCACAGACGTCAGTATTGTCAAAACGAAGTGCGCTTTATGATGCGATGGTGTGAATATCGCACGTAACTTTCGTTAGCGTATTCCTCCGGGGTCGAGTAACTCTTCAGTATAGCTTCCTGAATCACAGGAATACAAGTGTAATCTTTATTAAGCGCAGCCAACACTGGAACCACAATTGCCGTTAATCCGGCATGGCGCCTGTATCATAGAAGAACATATGTAATCTTTATTGCTTTCTTTAAAATTAAATAACCACTGTAAAATTAAATAACCACTGTAAGCACAATTGACGTTGCACCGACATTGCGCCTGCGTAGCGTCTTTTTGCAAAGCAGTTTCAAGACGTGGCGTGGCATTGAGGTAGTATACCTGTCTGCCACACAGAATGCTTCGGTTCGATTCCTGCTGGGATCCAGATTTTTGCTCTTTGCAGTCAGTGCTGCCGATGTCCGTTTCTCTTTAGACTCTCGCATTTAAATTACGAATGTGTGTTCTCTCCGTTTCTGGGAAGATATAAACCTGTCAATCACCTGTGGCTCATACCCGCTTATACCGTGGCCCGTGATATACGGGTATGCGCCTCACGTATCTGGAGAAAAGGGTTTGACGTTGTACGCGACGGTATTTTCGTGAGGTGGCGATCTTTCAAAGCGTCGTCATTTGAGGAGGGAAATGGCAAGGTGTGCGCTCCCTTGTAATAGGGTAACCTATGCCTTTGCTCATGCATACACTACCACAGAGCGCTTCAGGAACGCGAGAGGCAGAGTTCGTAGATCGAGCCGTGAACGCGCAAATGCGTTTCGCTTCCCGCGGGTGTGTCGTCTCTTGCTGCCCGAAAGCACCCACTTGCACGAGGTTCTGCCGTCGACGTTGTTGCCTTTCTGCGGCGCGCATTGCAGCCGTTCTTTCAGGCGAAAGCCTTAGATGCCTCATGAAACGCGAAAATTACCCGGCATCCCGCGTCGGCGTCCACACGTGTGGTGCAAAAAATCATCACGTGATGACGTCACCATATGATGTCATCATGGCGTTAAAGATCACCAAAATTTGTGACGTCACATGATGACACCATCGCATACATCTTGGCTTGACCAATGATGGGCCGATTACGGAGGCAGTGCAAAACCGGGTGAAGTGCCTCTAATCCTGGAGGCAATGCAAAACCATATCAGGTGAAGAAAGCTATAGGAGGATTGCGACGCAGAAACAATTCATTGACTGACAGAAAAAACAAGATGGCTTTCGCCTTCCAGTCGTCTTAGGTGTGTACATAATGGACCCTGTGAGTTTTATTAATCGGCCCCAGTGCACTCGAAGCAGTAGACGGCGGAGAAACACCGTTAGATCATTTGGAAACGGCGCTACGCTGGAGAGGAGGCGTCACACGCTGACTCAAAAAGCGAGTCACCTAACTGCGTCGTCACCGAATCGAATCACCGTGGACGCCGCCATTCAACGAACATAGAGTATCCTACAACACTGCAGCGAAAGCCTCCAACGCGCTGAGACACCGAAACGCTCATCGTCGGGCTCGTTAGTGTTATGATGCATTGCTCGTGGCCTCCGAGAATGGCTGAGGCAACGAGCAGTTGCTAGCGTTGTTCAGGCCGTTCCATTCGCATGGGGAGAGCGTAATAAGACAAACCGGTGTGACAGCCAGAGGAGCGTGAGTAATTGGAAGCTGAGCTTAGGCTAAGGTTGCCATCTCGTGGAATGTTAGAGTTAGGGAAAGATCACACCACGGCTGCGCTAGAAACGCGGCGGGAAACGCCGCGCGCGTCGTCTCTCCCCTCTAGCCTGTCTAAGGTTTCTTACGATTCGAGGGGGGAACGTGCTGTGACAGTCAGGCGAGCATCGTTGAGCTATTTTTAATATGGATGAATGCTATGAGCGAGGCTTGGGCTAAAGCCGCCACCTCGCGGTGTGTTAAGGCGTTTACAGAATTACACTTCATTTGGAAATGCGCCGAATGTGACGGCAGTAGCAACGGTGCAACGGCGCGTTGCCGGAGCTAATCCTGGAGGCCACGCATTACTTCACTCTTTTGCTCCCAGACGGCGACACCGCCCCGTGAACCAAGAGAATCTCACAGTGCTCTTGGTACGTACCATACTAAAAGCACTGTGAGATTAAAGGGTGAGAGATAAACGGCGCGTTCGTGAAGCGTCGTGTATGTGTGACCGTGGTGCAGTGGGTAGAGTGCCCGTCAGACTATTCTTCGCGGACCGAGAGGTCGTGGGTTCGACTCCTGTTGAAACATTTTCTTCGAGTTTTTGTTTTCTTAGCCATCTGATCGTGTGCATTTTGCTGGGGTATTTCAGTGCCGGAAATACATCGTGAAGGTCTTGGTAGATCCCGGCATAATACGCTTTCGTGTTAAAAATTCAGGAGCCCCACTCGGTAATTCAGAGCCCTTCCACAATCGGGCAAGTCGGGCCAAGCGAAGCTTGACATGGGCGTGCCTGACATACTGTTTTCTTTCTTTCTTTCTTTCTTTCTTTCTTTCTTTCTTTCTCTTTCTTTCTTCTTTCTTTCTTTCTTTCTTTCTTTCTTTCTTTCTTTCTTTCTTTCCTTCCTTTTTTCCTTCTTTCCTTCTTTCTTTCTTTCTTCCTTTCTTTCTTTCCTTCTTTCTTTCTTTCCTTCTTTCTTTCTTGTAGGTAGCGACCGTCCCCGGAACGCTGTTTTCGGCCTGACTCGGGATGGCGTCTTTCGTGTTCTTTCCAGCGTTCGTCCGCCTGTAGAACAGCCCAACGAAAAGACCATCACGCGATCATGGAAACGTGGTTTAGGAATTCATTTTTCTCGATGGCGGAATTTTCCTAAAATGTGCAAGTCCTGATATGGCAAAGCGTTGTCTAGCAGATAGCGGGTAGTCCGCGAACATAAAGTATTTCAATGAAGCTCCTACAGCAAGTGGACTGTTTCCCATTTCTTCTTTGCATCGTCGGTAGAACGCATTCATATACTTCAGTTAAGTTCACATTGTGCAAGCATGGGCGCGTAGCCTTAGTGGTCAAGGCAGTCGCTTTCGGACCGCGGGGACCCGGGTTCAACCCCCAACCCCTATTTAAATTAAAGCCTAAATAAAACTTCATTTGTGTCTGCTTCGCACATATTCATGAGGTTAAAATTACAGCGCAGACGCACTTCTTTGTCCTTCTTACTTCTTTACTTATTTGTATCTGCACCCATCTGAATATCATTTCATGTCTTCGCGTATCTAGTACACTATCATCCTTGTTAAACGTTTTGGTTTAGGGCGATTGTTGCATGCGCATGTACGGTAAGGTTGCGTTGGGCCTGATTGGCATTGGCGTATGAAAGAATAAATCAGTTTTTAGTGAGCGCTTGTGTCGCACGTTTCTTTGTGGGTGTCTTGTGCGTTTGCGCTGTAATTTTAGCCTCAGGAATCTGGTCACGGTGTAAGATATATACTGTTGTCCTGGTTAAACCGTCTCGTTTCTTCCCTCCTGTGGCATAAGTCTACAAGATCCAAAGCGTTTCCACTAGCTCGCGCCACCACGAGCCACGGAACGCACTTCTTTTTCTCTGGCCGACTGGCCACGAGTGGCGCGGCGCTACAACCCCAAAATGGAAAACTAGCGTGGGTCTCCAGCGATACGACGCAAACGCAGCTTGGGCAACGATGCAGCATGGCCCGCGTCTCGTATAACTTCAATTTAGCCATAGTGGCATCCAGTGCTTTACACCCAATGCTGTGCGCGTTTGTATTCTGCGGTTAGTTTCCTGGAGAACGAATGACGCGTGGCGTAATTGTCTAAGGCAGCGCGCTGCGGAGCGAGGCGTCGCCGATTCGAATCCTCGGTAGCGCGCTTCAGAATTATTTTTAATTATGGCTTTTATTTATATATACATACATATACATATACGGTACATGACGGCGACGGCAAAAATCCGCTGAGAGTGTTAATATAATTGCTATCGCAATAAGACACTAATCGAATGTCATGTAGTGTGAGCAGTGTCCTTAACGCATGTAACATTGTGTGGCAGAAGCGTAGAATCGCACGAGGCGTAAGAACATGTGAATTGCGCAACGAGTCTTTGGTTTAAAGTCGCACCAATTGCAAAGCCCACAGACATAATTAACCATCATTATCAGCAACAGCATCAACAAGAGTTGCCAGTGCGCGTGTTGCCTTACGGACGCGTAGTGGGTACTTCGCAAAATCCCAAAAGGAAAAATTATGTCGTAGTGGGCAGTTGCCAACTGTACTTGCAGTAGGCATTCAAGCATGGTTTAAAACGGGCAGTTTACACGCTCACAGACGCTTCTTTCTATGTGGCATGGTTGAGGAGCCCACCGAGCAGCAAAGCGAGGCTAGCGATTGACAAGGCGTGGCGAACGCGGCCTGATGACGCTATCGCGGTCTACCCTTGAATGTGAAGCTCCAGCGTTCTCCAAGTTCTTGCACTGCCTCGAGGATCGGAGGCATTGGAATGTTTCCGCAACTCATCTGGTTTTGCATTGCCTCCGTGATCGGTCCACTTTAGGCCAAGTGACGATGACTTGTGATGACGTCATCATGGAACGTCATGATGACTCATAGGGTGACGCAATCACGTGAGGATGGTTTTTTGCATCACTCGTGTTGACGACGCCGAGGGTCAATTTTCGCGTTTGATGATGCATCTAAGGCTTTTGACGTAATAAATCTAATGCAGGATCGCCGCATGCTGAGGCGTTCTCTGCGCAGTGCTTGCCAAAATTTGCGAGGGAATGGTACATTTATAGTTATTCCATCTTGACCAACACATAGTTTTGGTAAAAATAACGAGCAGATTCTACAACTCTCGTGAAATGTCTTGATAAAAATCACATGCGTCTATAATAAGACATTAAATTTTTACGAAATCAACCATTGTGGCTGTCGCATTGTTGAAGGGCATATAGAGTGTCATCTCCAAGACGGCACTTCATTGAGTCTGGCTCCAACCAGCAGTCGATAGTCTACATTTGCGTTTGAACCTCTCACAACCTCACTTCGATTATTGTTGGGAGCAGCTCACCGTTGGTTCACCATTCTACCATAACAGAGTACATAGTATGCTGAATCGGCGAGCATTTTTAAAGCGAGAGCTTTAGATGACTCATAAAACGCGAAAAGTGACCGTCGGCGCCGTCCGCACGAGTGATGCAAAAAAAAGTCACTATGCCATGACGTCACCCTAGCACGTAATCATGACGTCACAGGTTGCCAAATATTGTGACGTCATCGTCATGTCAGTACGACGTCACATCACCTGCCATCGCATGATGTTCTATCACCTGACACCTTCGTTTAGCCAAAAGTGGGCCGATCACGGAGGCGCTGTAGGACCTTGTGAGGTGCATAAAGCTTCCAGTTTCTGCGGTCCCGGAGGCAGTGCAAAATGACGTTGGTTGCGGAAAGCTTTCGGGTGGGATCAATACCATCTGCGGGAAGGGACCGCCTGGGACCGCGGTCCCTTACCGCAGGGACCGCGTCCGCGTGACTTTTTCAAGCGAAACTTATTATGAGTTACAGATTTCGGCAGCGGCGGCCGCGATGTACGCCAGGAACCCGGCGCCGGCGAATATACAGAAATGCGGCTCTAGGTATGCCGGTAACATTCGTATTTGTATGCGCCGTTTTCGAATAATTGTTGCTCTCTGGATCGTGGGCTTGTCGGAGATTAGCTGTTTATGATAGGGAAATCTGATTTTTCATCGAGGTCACTTGTCCTTTCACACTGCCACATTTCATTGTCGTCTTTCATTGTTGCATTTCATTGTTTCATACGTGAACTTCGGGTTTGCCTCTATCTAGCGACAGAAGTGTTGAGCTGCCGAGCACGTCGGTGAAGGCCCGATTCGCCGCATGGTAGATGACAATAACTGGGCAGGAACATTGCGTTATGCGATAAAAAAAAAGAAAAAATGAACGAAAGAAAGAAGGAAAGAAAGAAAGAAGAAAAAAGGAAAGGAAGAAAGAAAGAAGAAAAAAGGAAAGGAAGAAAGAAAGAAGAGAAAAAGGAAGAAAGAAGAAAAAAAGAAACAAAAAGTAAGAGAGAAAGAAAGAAGAAAAAAGAAAGAAAGGAAGAAAGAAATGAAGAAAGAAAGAAAGAAGAAAGAAGGAAAGAAAGAAAGAAGAAGGAAAGGAAGAAAGAAAGAAGAGAAAAGGAAAGAAAGAAATAAAGAGAGAAATAAAGCAGAGAAAAAGAAGAAAGAAAGAAAGAAGAAAAGAAGAAAGAGAAAAAGTAGAAAAAAGAAAAAGGAAAAAAGAAAGAAAGGCACGCACTAGCCAAGCTTCGCTTGCCCTCATTTTCTCGATAAGACAAGGACTTCTTTCTTTTTTTTCTTAATGAAGTTCTAGGTTACCATAGCTATAGCTTACGGTTCTCTAACAGTAGAGTACGTAGCATTCGTTTGGAAGTTACGTCATAACAATAAATAAAAGTACCACCTACAAAACTATGGTGCACTTGTAGAGACAACGTGAAAAGCTTTTGGATCACAAGACACAGCTGAATATTCCCGCTTTTCTTTAAGCATGAAACGCGTTTACCTCCGGTTGTCGGCGGCCTTCAAGCAACATTGACCCAAAAGCCAGCGACGTTATCCAGGCACTTGAAACGAGACATTCTGGCGTTCAGACTTCATCATACGGGTGTATGTCACGAGACATCTGGGCGATCAGCCCAAAAGTTAAAACAAAAGTTACGGCAGCTTCGCAGTGGTGGTGCCGAGCCTTAATAAAGAGCGCAGCTGGGTGGTATTCCTTGTATCTATTTATTGCTTTCTTCTATTTCTTTCTCTTTCTGTATGTTTCTTGTATCTATTTTTTGTATATGTTTCTTTCTATTTCTTTCTTTCTAGTTTATCCTTTTGCCTCTCTGCTTCGTTGTCTCTCTTTCATTGTTTCTCTTCATTTCTCTATGTCTCATTCTGTCTTGCTCTCTGTTTTTAGGGGCGAAGCACCTTAAGATCTCACAATGTCCGTCCGTCCGCCGTAGTCTACAGTCGAAGCGCAGGTGCAAAACAGCTGTCTACAGAGCGAGCATAGCGCGCGTATGGTTTTATGGCAGCAGCAGAAGGACGACCAAAATGTCGTCTTTCTGCTGCTGTTGCTGTGTGGGTGGCATGGCCCAGTCAGGCAATGTTTGCCTTCAGCCGTGTCCCCTTGGACAATCTAGTGTTGTTCTAAATAAATAAATACATAAAGAAAGAAAGAAAGAAAGAAAGAAAGAAAGAAAGAAAGAAAGAAAGGAAGAAAGAAAGAAAGAAAGAAAGAATAGACCGTACTCGGTGCGGCGCCGCTCGAAAGCTGCTCGAAACCAAGTGCATCGATTAACAGGTGACAACATGCGCAAAACCGTCTACAGAGCGCGCGTAGCGCTCACATGGTCCCGAATAAGACCGTTCTCGGGCGCGCCACCGCGCTAACTCGCCTTTGCCAACTGCAGGCTAGGTCCGATCGAAGAACCAATGGCTCTACATTTCACGGACCACAATGCAGTAATAATGAAGGCAAAACGGAACCCACAACTGCACAGGACATACGAGTTATGACCAATAAAACACATTGTATATAACTGTACACACGCGTTGTCACTCATTCACATGCGCGAGTGGGCACTATCACGGAAGATTCACGGTTACTGAACGATCCCCAGTGCTTCGCCCACTCATCATCATTCACTTCTTGGATATGCGTGGATTTTCACTTCTCCATTTCACAATACAGCTTGACTCGAAGCAAAGCCACTGTCTTTAAATATGCATGGTCCCAACCGTGTGCGCTGCATGTGAATGTAAAAAATACTGCAGAATTTGTTTCATTTTTTAGATGCGAAACAGCTTATGGATGAGGCCTGTCCCCCCGGCGTGACCAGTGTCCCGCGTGCCACTAGATGTATGGAAGACAGGAGAGAACGAAGTGCTGGTACGAGAGGAGAGCTCGCACATGGTGTACAAAAAAATTGGGGGGACGCTTAAGCTTCGCCTTTAAGAGTTGAACGCGATAGGGATATCCTGCCCCTAGTGCGCACTTCGAACACTACGAGTGTTTAACAGAATGCGCGCACTAAAGTGTGTGCCTTATGTAATGGGTAGCATACTTTAAACCAGGGGCAATGCGCGAGAAACTTTTTCGAAGTTGCGATGCGCCCACTACGTGGTCTTCAAGGAATACGCGCGGTAATGTGCCTTCTGTAATGGGTGGCTGTCCTTAAACCACAAAGTCGTTATGATAATGACATGGTGTGACGCCCGATGGCAATGTATGCTTGTACCACGCAATATTAGTGCGATATTACATCTCGTACTGTGACACCTGTATACAGGACGCGTATTTTTGGGAAGCATGAAAGTTACTTTCAGTGCAGCTCCAAGCAGAGGCGTGGCTGTGTGGTAGAACACCTGCTTGCCACGCAGACGGCCTGGGTTCGATTCTCACTCGGACCCAATATTTTTATTATTTATCTTATTTGCAGCTTTTTCGATTTTTCGGTCACGGACAAGATGATGATTTTTCGCTCACAACCAACGGTGCCGACGCCGACGGCGGAATTTCTGCGATACGAGCTCTTTAACGCTATCGCGTTAAAAAGAATGTTTGCCTGAGAAAACGGTTGACTAGACCTCGTGCAGCGGAGTGGGCTACCTCGTTGAGGTTGGTGAGATGCGGGTGGACATCGCCTGCATGCGCAGGGAACCAGACGAGAGTAACTTGGTTTTCGTGTGTACGAGTCGTTTGGTGTAGAATGCGCAGTGCTTGAGGGGAGACTCTTCCTTTGGCATAGTTAACCGTGCCGGAGGCCGCATAGGTGAGGGCGTCGACCGCGATCGTCTCACCAGTTATAACGACCTTACGAAGTCATTTTACCTTTCCCGAAGAATCTTCCCTCCACCTAACCACACGTTATGCCGAGCTCAGGCCACTACCTTACGCCTGCTACAAACAAACTCCTACCCGTCACTTTCTCGATATCACAAGATTTACCCCGACATATACACTACGAACATTTGCAAGATATGCAAGACACACGTAGCATCCCTCCCTCACATGCTGTGGGAATGTCCCGTCCAGTATCAGAATGGTACTACCGAGACCCTCTCGTCGAGATGGTGCGCTGCCCTGCGCAGCTCCCGCCTCGACGATCAGCTATGGGCCATCCAGCAAGCCCGCGAGGCGGCGAAGAGGCAAGGCCTCGACGTCCCCACGTGAGAGGCCTAGGCCAACGAACCTAAATTGCTGGTTCATAATAAAGTTTATTCCTCCTCCTCCTCCTGAGAAAACGGTGCCACTAGATATATAGAAGAAAGAAGAGAACGAAGATTCCGCACGAGCGGAGAGCTCGTGCATGGGGTGCAGAAAGGAGAGAGAGAGAGAGAGAAGGAATGTAGGAAAGGCAGGGAGGGTGAATGTTTGCCTGACATATGGACGTGCGATAGAGCGCCGCTCCACTGCGGCGCGTGCTCTAGTATTAATCATGCAAGGTACCCACTACGCCATAAATCATGCAAGCTACCCACTTCGTCAGAAATCATCGTCATTCATGCAAGGTACCCACTACGCCATGAGTCATGCAAGGTACCCCCACGCCATAAATTATCGTCATTCATGCAAGGTACCCACTATGCCATAAATCATGCAAGGTACCCACTACACCATAAATCATCGTCATTCATCCAAGGTACCCACTAGCCTCTCTCTTTCTCACCTTCTCTCTCTCTCTCTGTACTTGTTGTCTCGCCCATTAGAGTTATTTTATTACATCACGTGCCGGTGAAATCGGCGCTTGTGTTTTAGGAACGAAGCAGAAGGTGAAGACGACGACGGCGACGAAGAAGAGGACGAAGAGAGCGCGTGGCGGCGGTTCATGATGATGTCTTTCTGGTGACACCGCACAAACTACGGCGAGCTACAACGACTTTGCTGTTAAAATTCGCAACGAAATTTATCACGAGCGTCTGCATGGGAGCGTTGGGAAATCGCGTACTCAGCGTCGCCATGACGACGTGACAATTCAACAACCGCTTCCGACAGAACGACTGCAGGTATATTCTACGGCATGCCGCATTTCTGAGGCTTTCTTCACACCTATTTCAAGCAAAACTCCGAATGTCAAAGGCACAAGGAATAGCCAGAAATGAGCAGGGAAACAACGCAACAGCTATTCCATGGCACTAGCACCTTACGCGTATTTTTAAACCTCCTACATTCGTGCTCGGGGCCGAAATGGCGCGCTACAGCACCTTAAAGTAAGGTAGACAGGTTGGCGAGTTGGAACCGATGCATTCTTGAAAAACCAGCGCTAAAGTGACGGAGACACACGGCAGTCGTCCAGTGCTCCTTTTTTCTTATATTGAAACAGTGAACAGGAGAGGTTCGTGTCTTTATGGCGGCACCGGCTACTCCGTCCCGCTTAGAAGGTGAAATATGCAAAAAAAAAATAATAAGAAGGGCACAAAATATCATACACTAGAGCACAACATGGGCAAATACAGTACGATCGAACAGGACATGAGTCACAAATAGTCGAACACAAGTACTTTTTCTGTGTTTCTTCGTCGTATTCACGCTGGTTTTTCAAGTAGGCATCTTAAAGTCGTCATTTTTTTCAGTATCGTCACTGAGGTGAGCGCACAACAGAAGTGCTTCGAACGTACACCAGCGTGCAAATGGATATATAGGAGTGTGGCCGCAGGGTACGTTGCAGCGAGCGAAAAAAATAATAAAGGCGGCGATGACAACTCTATTGAATGAAACGGGTGTGCAGCTGACACCCAGTGACAGCAGTGTATGCATTATCGACTACCTGGCGAGCTTCAGGGATCGCGCTTTGAGTGTGTAGTGATGTTTCTCGCCTCTGCGACTATTCCAGCATCCTCATCCAAACACTGTCATCCGACACAACCTATTTCAAAACGTGCTACATACGGTCCAATATTTGCGCTTTCCTTACCTCAACGTGTGCGCAAGACAGGTTGGAATCCTCGTGTAATGCTCGTTCCTCTCCTTTATAAGGCGTCCGCCGCTCTGGTACAGTGGTTACGGCGCTCAACATGCAAGTGACCCGAACGTCGTGGGTTCGATCCCGGCCACTGCGGTCGCATTTCGGTGAATGCGAAATTCTGGACACCCGTGTACTGCGCGATGACAGCGCACGTTCAAGAACACCAGATGGCCGAAACTTCCGGAGCCCTCCTTTACAGCGTGCCTCATAATCATATTGTTGTTTTGGCACGTAAAACCTCCAGATATTGTCTTTTCTTTTAGGTCAACAGTGCACAGAAAAGACAGTCCATCTTCAGCCAACCAAATGAATGAACTGTAAAGGTGTTTATTGACGGCGCGATTGACGGCGACGATGCACAGCGACGACAGTCACGACGGAGCGCAACCTCGCAGACTCTCACGAGCACGAGCACGAGGGGCGTGCTCCCCGAGAAGAGGCGAAGAGGGCGACCCACTAGAAGGTGCTCGAGAGGACGGCCCATTACAGTGTTCCAATGCTTCTCTACAATTACCCCGGGTACGAAAAGGGAGTCCTCTGGCGACCTAACAGCTGGTCACTATGAGCGGGTCATGGTAGGGCTTGAGGCGCTCCACGTTGACAATGTCGCGCCCTCGACGGCGCATGTCCGAAGATGGTTCAATGGGTTCAATGAGGTAGTTGACCGGGGATGTGCGTTCGACGACACGGTAGGGGCCTTCGTATTTGGGCTGTAGTTTGGAAGAGAGGCCAGTTGCAATGGTAGGGACCGAGAGCCATACGAGCGCTCCAGGTAGGAACGTCGCTGCAGAAGTGTTGGTCTCACCGCGGATGCTCTTCTGCCGCTCTTGGTCATGCGTAGTAAAGGTTCTGGCAAGCTCGCGACACTCCTCAGCAAGTCTGGCTGTGGCAGAAATAGGCGCACACTCAGATCGATCCGGCTTGTATGGAAGGATTGTGTCGATGGTGTGCGACGGGTGCCTGCCATACAATAAGAAAAATGGTGAGAAACCAGTGGTGCTTTGAGGTGCGGTATTATAGGCGTAGGTGACGAAAGGCAGAATGGAATCCCAATTCGTGTGATCGGCGGCGACGTACATCGAGAGCATGTCGCCGAGCGTGCGGTTAAAGCGTTCCGTGAGCCCATTCGTCTGCGGGTGGTAAGCAGTAGTTTTGCGGTGAACAACGTTGCACTCTTTGAGGATGGCTTCGACGACTTCCGACAGGAAGACACGGCCTCGATCGCTCAGCAGCTCCTGGGGTGGACCGTGGCGCAGCATGAACCGGCGGAGCAGGAAGGAGGCTACATCGCGCGCTGTAGCCGCTGGGAGGGCGGCAGTTTCGGCGTATCGCGTAAGGTGGTCTACAGCGACGATAGCCCAGCGGTTACCAGCCGACGTCAGAGGAAGTGGCCCATACAAATCGATGCCAACGCGCCCAAACGGTCGGTCAGGGCAAGGTAGAGGTTGCAGACCCACCGGCGACAGGTGCGTTGAAGTTTTGCGGCGCTGACAATCGATGCAGGAGCGAACGAATTTCTGCACGTAGCGGTACATGCCTCGCCAAAAGTACCGTTGGCGAATGCGGTGGTATGTTTTCGATACACCAGAGTGCGCACACTGCGGATCAGCGTGGAACGATTCGCATATGTCAGAACGCAGACTGCGGGGTATTACTAGTAGCCACTGGCGGCCGTCGGCGTTGTAATTGCGTTGGTGAAGGAGGTCGTCGCGAATGGCGAAATGGTGCGCTTGACGACGCAACGCGCGAGTGGATGGTGCTGCCGATGGATCAGTGAGCAAGTCTATCAGTGAAGCGATCCATTCATCCTTCCGCTGTTCGGTAGCAATAGTGTGAATGTCGATGGAAGAAACGGCATTGTGAGACATTGAGCTGTGGGTATTGTCGTCAGGCAAGGGGGAGCGCGAGAGTGCGTCGGCGTCAGCATGCTGGCGTCCGTTGCGGTACAGCACGCGGATATCGTAGTCCTGCAGGCGAAGTGCCCAGCGGGCGAGGCGGCCTGATGGATCCTTCAATGATGACAACCAGCAGAGTGCATGGTGGTCGGTGATGACATCAAATGGGCGACCATACAAATAAGGTCGGAACTTCGTAAGGGCCCAGATGATCGCCAGGCATTCCTTTTCGGTGACGGTGTAATTGGTCTCGGCTTTGGTGAGCGTACGACTTGCATATGCCACGACATATTCAGGGAACCCTGGTTTGCGCTGCGCAAGGACAGCGCCAAGGCCAACACCGCTGGCGTCTGTGTGTACCTCTGTAGGGGCCGTAGGGTCGTAGTGGCGTAGTATGGGAGGCGACGTCAACAAACGACGGAGCTTCGCGAAAGCGTCGTCGCACTAACCACGACGTAACCGAGTATGGTCAGCTGCCGTGCTGCAAATCGGCACTTTTTTAGATTCAGTTGTAGACCGGCGTCGCTCAAACGCGTCAAAACATGCCGCAGGCGTTGAAGATGCGTGGCGAAGTCCGGAGCGAAAACAACGACGTCGTCGAGGTAGCACAAACATGTGTGCCATTTCAGGTTGCGCAGAACGGTATCCATCATGCGCTCAAAGGTCGCGGGCGCATTACACAGCCCAAATGGCATGACGTTGAATTCGTACAAGCCGTCGGGCGTGACAAAGGCGGTCTTCGGTCGAGCGTCATCAGCCATAGGTACTTGCGAGGTAGCACAAACATGTGTGCCATTTCAGGTTGCGCAGAACGGTATCCATCATGCGCTCAAAGGTCGCGGGCGCATTACACAGCCCAAATGGCATGACGTTGAATTCGTACAAGCCGTCGGGCGTGACAAAGGCGGTCTTCGGTCGAGCGTCATCAGCCATAGGTACTTGCCAGTACCCTGAGCGCAAATCGAGAGATGAAAAGAATTCGGCTCCTTGCAGGCTGTCAATCGCGTCGTCTATTCGCGGTAGTGGATACACGTCCTTACGAGTGATCTTGTTGAGTCGTCGGTAGTCCACACAGAACCGCACGGAACCGTCCTTCTTCGCAACAAGAACGACAGGAGACGCCCAGGGGCTGTTAGAAGGTCGAATAACGTCGCGTCGAAGCATGTCGTCAACTTGCTCGTTGATTACACGGCGTTCTGTGGGAGATACGCGATATGGACGTTGCCGCAGTGGCGGCTGGGCGCCAGTGTCGATGCGATGCGTAACGGCGGACGTGCGGCCGAGAGAAGTTTGAGCGACATCGAAAGAAGAGCGAAATTCTTCCAACAGGCCCAGAAGCTGGGAACGCTGGACCGGCGTAAGGTCGTCAGCAATGGAGGAACCAAATACATCAGCGGGTGATGAACCAGACGTCGAAACAGCGCCGAGCGTACTGGAACTGCGGCAGTGCATTTCTTCTGGTTCGTCCATGACTTGTGCGTCTTCGAGGGGTTCCAGGCCGCCGAGACATTCCCCTCGCAGCAACATAACACTGTACTGAGATGGGTTGATAACAAAAATTGACGTGCTGCCCTGAGTGACTTGCACGGTCGCGAAAGGCACCAGCAAGCCTTTTCTCGTGCAAACACGGTCAGATGGTGAGAGAAGTGCAACGGCGTCGGAGAGACTGGCGCAGTACACTGACACCGCCGTTGACGAGTTTGCAGGCACCTTGGTGTCGTCTTTGACAAGGACCTTGCGCGCAGCCGACGGACCGTCTGCCGGCGTCAAATCAGCGAATGGTGAGAGCTCTATTTCGGCTGGTGCGCAATGAATGACGGCGTCGTGGCGGGAGAGAAAATCCCATCCTAGGATGACGTCGTGAGAGCAGGCAGGAATTATGATCAATTCGACGGCGTACAGAGCATCTCGAATAATGACGCGGGCTGTGCACACCGCTGTAGGGTTAATACTTTGGGCGTTGGCTGTACGGAGGGAGAGCCCAGAAAGCGGCGTCGTCACTTTTCGCAGTAATCGGCTAAATTTGGCGTCCATAACTGATACGGCGGCTCCAGTGTCGATAAGGGCAGATGCGCGAACACCGTCCACAAACACGTCTATCACGTTCGAGGGGCTTCGCTGAGGGCTTTCGCAGTTCGATAGCGTCGCAGCCCTTGCCTCGTGGACTGCGACGACTAGTTTTCCTGGTCGCGTGAGACCGGACGTGGCCGCATCGGCGACAGTGAGCGACGTCGTGGAGACGGTGAACGGCGGGTAGATGGTGCAGGGCGGGACGTCGGCGACATAGGCGGCGCTTAGTCATAATAAGGGTGGCTTGATGGGCTGGTGAGCGTTGACGCGACCCGCGGCGGCTGTACGCGATTGCAGTAGCGTGCGACGTGACCGGCGCAACCGCACGCAAAACAGATGGGGCGGTTGTCGGAAGTGCGCCAGCGGTTCGCGGGTCCCATCCATGTCGCAGAACGGGATGGACGAGGCGGCTGCTGATATGGGTGCATTGTGGGCAGCAGTCGGGGCCTGGGGACTACGTCGACGTATGTAGGAGGCACAGCCGCGTCGAGGGCCTGGGGTCTGACGACGGCTTCGGCGTAACTTCGCGGGCCAGTCGCAGGAATCGCTGGGGGCGGCCTGGCTACAGCTTGCGCGTAGCTTAGTGGCGCAGGCCTTATTTGTTCTGTAGAGAAGCATTGGAACAAATAACGCAGACACAGTGTAATCAGATAGTTTTCAACGGCTCAATAGCAAACAAATTATCAAAAATGATAAAAATAATCTGAAATGCACGAACAGCCCTTTGACATGAGGTTCGAAATGGCTTACTTACACGGCAACACACAAAAGTAGCCACTCGCCGTTAGCAGACGCTCGCTTTTGTACTCCACACCACATTATACAGAGTGTTATGACACAGGCAGGAGCAAGATTTACTCGCGCGAATGCAATACTTTTATAATGTGTCCCACGCCTTTGACACTGTGCCTTCCCGCAAGTGTGCCGTTGCATAATACCAGTAGAAGCTTTTATATTACAATTCGTGTTTCTGTTCCTGTGCACTGGCGCACTATGACTCGCATCTGCTTATTTACCAAGCGCCTTAAGAACAAAGTGTTTCGTTGGGTACTTGGGGAAGTCTTTCCTAACTCCCCTGGGCAAATGCGCAAAAGGCATTGTGTACGCGGGCGCTATTCATAGGATGTCATGGGTTCTCGAAAGCTTTCCTTGAATATTAAATATAGAAGCGCTTTCTAATTAACTCAAGGCTTCTGTATAATTTGCATATTCATACGTTTAATAGGACCATAGAACATGCTGCTATAGCAAAGGATCGCTAAGATGCGCATGAGAATGCAACATAATTTCCGATCTTGAAAAGGAGTCAGGAAAATTCTTTTGAAGCGACTGTACAGCTTTAATTAAGAGTACACAGTGGTTTCTTTCTTCCCTTTCTTTTTTTTGTTAACCCGGGGACTGCGGCGTAAGACAAAAAAATAAACCATCTCCCACTAAAGAGAACCATGTGGGGATGAGAAGCAGCGCATGGGTCGACTTAAAGTTCCGTTCATCACGGGCACCCGATGTTAACGAGTCCTTGCAAGTGCAGCACACCATGAATTATTCATAATGATAATATCGCGCATGCAACACGAAGACACATGCCGTTCTGCGCATGCGCAGTGATCATTAGGTGCGTGTAGCGAGTATATATTGTTGTTTCTTATTGAATAAAGGTCAATTGATAGTCTGCGCTGGTCCTTGTGAATTTTTCGTCTGTGTCTTCGTGTTGCGTGCGCAATATTGTCATTATGCAACCAAACCAATTAGCCCGCCTTTCCGTTTTATATGAATTATTCACTGTAGTTGCTGTTGCTGTTACTCGTCCCGAACTCGTTAGAGCACGCCACGCGGGTTCATCGCGTGTCTGCAGAATCTCGTTCCCCGGCGCTATCACGTGATTGCTGAGAGAGCATTAGGGGAAGAGGCGACAGTGTCTTACCCAGACCCTTACACAGGCCCGAACGCGCTAGCGCGTTCTGACTATAGGATACAACGCGTTGGTTCATTGCGCGTCTGCAGAATCTCGTTCCCGGACGGCATCACATGACTGCTGAGAGAATGTAAGGGGGAGAGGCCACAGCGTCTTACCCAGCCCCTTACACAGGCCCGAACGCGCTAGCGCGTGCCAGCACACATGGTTTTGTCTGCGTTACGCCAAGCTAGGACAGTATACGGCAGCCCGGGCCCCTAAAGTGCTCTGCACGTATCATCATCAAGGCGGTCGAAGAACAAGAGGAAGAAGACTTGTCCTTGGCGCGAGTGCGCGCTAAGTGGTAGAAAGCGGACGGTCGCCAATGAAACCACGGACAGAGCCCCAAGCAAAAGCTGCTTCGCATCTAAAATTGTCGCGGTAGTTGTCTGCTTAAGCGTTATTTACTCTTCTCTCACATCACCAACATATCACGACACCAGCCAACGTTTACCCCCGTATTCAGAAACGCTCCTTGACTTGAACTTGACTTGCCACCGCCTTCAACGCGTTTCGAACGCGCTGCCTTTAGGCGGTGCCAAGGCAGCACAAACGCGTTTCAAACGCGCTGCCTTGAGGCGGTAGCAACTCAAGTTCAAATCAAGGAGCGTTTCTGAATACGGCGGTTAGGCCACTCTAGCCATCATAAGCCAACTCTCGATCTTATTTTATCCATCCTCTGGGGAACTTTAGCCCGCAGTTTCCAGTGCTAGTAATTATTTATCCGCCATTAGCTAATATCAGCCATCATTTAGGCTACAGCGGCCGACATTAGCCACGCTGTTTGCTCGTCTTTGATTAATCTTGCCCTGGCCTCATTAACAGCATTTGCAAAAGCTTGCACTGATGCTACCACATCTGCCTTTCCTCATCCTCAGTTCTAGAAACATTTCGTTTACATATCAGCGAATTCATAAAGGTTCGTGTGCCTAGAAACCCGTGAAGGCTCATAGTGAAATGTAGGGAACGCCAACTTTTTATACGTACATACGTTGATATAGCATTTGTGATAGTAACGTTAAGAACCGTTCCTTTGCTCCAGTTTCCCCAGAATGCCGAAAAACTTACTCTGCTTAGGCTGAAGTGACCTAGACTACCGGCGCATCAATCAATCAATCAATCAATCAATCAATCAATCAATCAATCAATCAATCAATCAATCAATCAATCAATCAATCAATCAATCAATCAATCAATCAATCAATCAATCAATCAATCAAAATTTCAATTTTCACCAAAAAACAAAAATAAACTTTTGCAGTGACAAAAGGTGACCGGGAAGAAAGCTGTCTAATTACAGTGTGACTAGAGTCCTACTCAATTAATTCTAATGCGCCGAAAGAATGATAACGAGGGGCTAGATAACGAGGGGCTGTTAGCATACCCAGCATTTCGCTGCGGTTCGCAATTACAACAGCTGCATTGAGATAGCAATCACACACTCAGCCGTTGTGCCTGTCAGAATAACTGAATAGCAAACAGATAAGAGCCATTGTAGTCAATACCATTTGACGAGATCGCGTGGTAACGCATTTGTTGCTTCTCTTGCTTTCACCCTTTGTAGGGTAGCAATCCGGTCGCACGTCTGGCTTACCTCCCTGCCTTTCATTCCTTTCCTTCCTCATCGTCCACCTCTTGCTTTTAAGGCATAACCTTTTGACTTAAAGAAGAAAACTACGATATTACCGCATTATTCTTCTTGAGTTAGTTAGTATTATCAATTAAAACGTCGAGACCCGTGGCCAAATAGGTTCGCTTCTGCATCCTCACTTACGTCTTGAAAAGGAACATCGTTTTGTTGTGATTTCATCTCCGGTCAGTTGTGTTCTCCCCCTCCCCCCCCCCCCCCCCCCCAATAAAAAAAACTCATAATAAGCCCGGAAAGAAGCCCTAGAATGCACGCCGGAAACTTGCGCCCTGGAATGCGAACGGCAGACATCAGCACGCAAGCCCTGTTAATGAACTTCCACGCCGAATGTTTTGAGGTTTGAAATACTTCACGAGAAAACTCGTAGGAAAAAAAAAGAATAAATAAACAAGCATCGCATTGAGTGACCGCTGCGCTGGACATGCCAGGGGGGTGCGAGGGAAGCGGCATCGGCAGAAGTGCGGTGGTCAGCAATTATGGCGTGAATAAAGGAAATCATCCCGGAAGCGCTCGAATTCCTTCGTTCGACAATGGAATTACTTTGAGCACTTCTCTTCCATCTGTTCGCGAACTCGGGCGCTTTCATATACACGCAGTCAAAGTAAGTTTACTGCTGATGATGCCCATGCTTAAAAACATTGGAATCGGGAACTGTTAGCAAGGAGCAGCCGAACAGGCTTCCTTATAAGGGAACACGGCCGCCTTCGATGTAGTGAATGAAGCATTCATTTCATACTGCTAAAAATAAAAAAAATAAAAGAATACCTGTCATTAGGCGAAGCGAGCCCAGGATTTCGCGCACTCTCAAAAGAAGCATCCAAAGCCTGTTCTTCTATGAACAAAGCTATGCACTGAGAACATCGAGGTAATTTAATACGTTGCTTTCACACTGCGTCTAGTTACGTCTTGGAAGAAGTCTTTTCTCCGACTGTATCACTTATTGCATTGCCGAGGGTGCAGCACGCTTTTGTCTTCAAGTGTTACAGAGACCATAACATGCTACCGAGCCTTTTATTAAGTACAATAATTTTCATCAGCTCTTCTCTCAAATAGCACTTGTATGAGAGCTGCTCTTTGAAACTTTTTGTCCGGGTAACGTCTTTTTCTCCCAGGAAAAAAAAGGGAAAATATTGCCTATATCATCGAAGCACGTGTTAGTGTGCTGCGACAACGACGGTCCGATGAAGGGTTTTTGTTTTGCACTTTTTTCTAAGTAAATAACATTTGTCCCTTTGTAAAAAATATATGCGAGGCTCTGCTGTCGCAAACATTAAAGACCAGCAGAGCCTGTGGAATCACAGTAAAAAAGTACCAAACCACACCATGTCTCGGTTAGGCACAGGAAGACGTGATCGTGTTTCAAGTGCGCACAATGATTGTCAAGCGATCTGACATTCAGAACGGGGATTTTAAATTCATCTTCGGACACCTTGTCAAACGTTTCGTGATACCGATTGGTAATCTTTTCAAGGAGGTCTTATTTTAGCCTACCAAACTCGGCAGCCAATGTCTTGTGTACATTGGCCATTGCTGGATGGAAAGTGCAATGCTCATCTTGATTGGTCAAGCGAAGCCCTTACATTTTCGGTATTCACACAAACGCAGCACTCCGACTGCACCACCATTCGGCTCCCAACGTTCAAAGCATTGGCAACTTCCATCGGCTCATTCAGGTCTGCAGTCTCCGGTGCAGTTTCAATTTCTACCTGCTTGGTTGGTTTATTGGTTGGAGACAACGATTAGCATTATGTCCATTACACCAGCGTTTGGTGCATTCTACAGGACGAGGAGCTTGCGCTTAGCTAGACAGCTTCTTCATGGTTAGTGGGTCTGAGGTGAGTGGTGGAGCTAGCCCAATTTATGTGGCACATACCCGCTAGGCGAAGCTTCGCACGACGACATCAGAAACCTAGCGAAGTTCTGACAGCCCCGCTGTGACACTTTCAGTTGGCACTCAGCGCCTAATTCTTGTCCGCTCTTTCTTGTGCTCGTTTCATTTGCGCTGTAGCCTTAATCCTTTTACTTGTCATCGCCTGATGCATTTATCACGCTTGAACAGAAAAATGGCTTTTGGCGAAAATGTAGACAGGTCTGCGTTGGAGAGGTAGTGCCACGAAGACATTGTGCTTAGCTACAGGAGATTCCTCTTGGGCGTGCTAATTGACGCTCGCCATAATCTGCCGCAGCACTCGGACCAAAATGTACTCCCGGGAGGAGCAATTAGTTTCGCCGCTTTCGAAAGGAACCGCGTGTCGTACTTCTGCGAGAGCAGAAAAGCGCTGTAAGTAAGTTCACTCACGCGGACAAGAACGAAAATATATGTGAAAGCTAGCATGTCGTTGATTGCAGAGTGTCAGGAGGGATAGAAAGTCACGGTGCCCCTCCTAAAAAGGATGAATTAATGGGTTTGATAAAATGAAGCAATCGATCGCTCCATTGATCGACGAGACATAGGACAGTGCGAATATTATAGTAAACATTTAAGAAAGGTGAACTGTGGCTTCACATTTTAAGCGAACCTTGTTATGAGCTGCATATTCCGGCGGCGACGGCGGCGTTGTGCGCTAAAAATCGGGCACCGGCGAGTATAGAGAAATGCAGCCCTTGAAGGTGCGCGGTTCACATGTGTATTCGCATGCGCCACTTTACAATAATTGATGCTGTCTCGATAGTGGGCTTGCCGGCGATCTGCTTCTGGTACACCGTCTGACCTTTTATCGAGGTCACTTGTCATTTCACGTTGCCCTATTTCATTGCTGCCTGGGTATACGAACGCATGACCTTCGTTGCTGCTTGTAGCAACTGAAGTGCTGCGTTGCTAAGCACGTATAGGACGGTCGAACTTCCGGAATGGATAAAGGAAACAGTTTCCAGAGAGCATTGCGCGAGGCGGTAAAAAGAAAGATAGATAGATAGATAGATAGATAGATAGATAGATAGATAGATAGATAGATAGATAGATAGATAGATAGATAGATAGATAGATAGATAGATAGATAGATAGATAGATAGATAGATAGATAGATAGATAGATAGATAGATAGATAGATAGATAGATAGATAGATAGATAGATAGATAGATAGATAGATAGATAGATAGATAGATAGATAGATAGGAAAGTAGTACATCAGTCATGTACGCGCCAAGACACGTGTGACCCCATTTTACCAATAAGGAAAGGGCTCCTGGTTTTTTTTTCTGATCAAGCGACCCGTGACATATGTGACACCGCAGTAGTCTATACGACTACAACCACGAACGGATATATAACGAGATACCGGATGAAATAATGTATACACGAATAAATCGTCTCGCTACGTAACAGACATTCGGTTATAATATATATCGCGTACGAAGGAGGTATTTTCGTGTCCTGTGAGGCTTCGTGAGGAACTTCGACTTCATATATCAAACGCGTTTACTGAAACTATGTGTGGACACAGTAAATTGATAAATTTAGCAAACAACAGCCTAATTATTGACACTGAAGTGATGATGTATACATGATCAAAATTCATGCCTCATGAGCTTCCGACGGGTGCACAATGGTCAATGTTTCTCGAAAGTGTAACGACACGTTGCGCCATCAATCATCAAGGCAGCAAATGTAAAAGACGCCAATTCCTATAAACAAGTTGAAGGATGCATCAACTTGCGCAACGAAGGATCTGAAGTGTTCGTGCCTTTATTTATGTTGACAAATGATTTAACAAGTATTTTGCCGTACTGAAGGTTTCTTAGCGCGACGCCGAGGCTCCAAGCGCAAGGGAGTCATACCACGATAACTTCTATTGCGCGGAAGCTGACGCGAGGCCAACCTTTCGTGAAATCGCAAAAGTTGAGAGTATGTGTGAGAGAGAGACAGGCAGCAAACGAAAGAACGCCATTATACGGACGCAAACTTTGCTCCCCTGCTGTCTGCGAAGATTTGAGCATGACAGCTTTTGGTTCTAGCGCTGCTCCGAATCCGTAAGTAAGCAAACACCGTCTTCTTGCTCCGTAGTTATAACACGCCGCGCCACGCCACGTGCAGACGTGTTTGTCACATGTTTATTTTCGTTAAAAAAATATATAGGAGGCCAGAAGAAAGTCGCGGCTTATTTTCGATGCTACGCGACCGATCCAGCGGGGGCGCCCTCTCGGCACACAGACTTGACTCCCGCACTTTCAGAGACCAGGATAGCATTTCGTTTGTTTGTGGTGCTTTAAAAATGCAGCCGCTAACTTTCGAGGGTTTATCGTGCGGCGTGACGTGACCCGCTCGAGGTGACAGGCCTAGTATGTTGGCTAACGAGGTCTAACAAACGCAGGGTGTACGGTAAAAGTTTTTGTTGACTGTTGAGAAGCATGGCGCAAAGTATTTCTGTCAACCTTCGAAAAACAAAATTTCTCGGACAGGACGATTGATAAACACTTTATGAGTTGATCAAGGTGATTATGGCACGCGAATAAACTTTCTCCTCTAAATGAATAGCTTGTCCACCGGTGGAAACTTTTCCTCAAAAGTGTAGAAAAGAGAGATGTCCCGAGAGATGTCCGAGATACCTACATGGTAACCCCATTCCCACGAAACGTCCACCCACAGCACAGCAAAGGCAGACGCCTGGCCCGTCCTCGCGCGATCCCCGACCGCACTGCCGCGAATGCCGACTCTACCGTATTCGTTGATGCGGCGCAATACGGTCACTTCTCCACTTTTGCACTCGGGGTTGTACATGGTGACGTAACCTTACGCTCAGCAGCCTCGGTTAGGCTAGCAACGAGCGCCGTAGACGAGTTGGTCGCGGCAGCTTTAGCGATGACCGACTTCTCTCACACCAGCGTCTTCACAGACTCCCGCGCCGCTATTCGGGCTTACGACAGCGGCAATATCACGCGTGAAGCAGCCCACATTTTACAAACACGCCAGTACACGGGCTCGCACTACCTCTCTTGGTTCCCTGCTTACATGGGCAAACACGTCCACTCGCAACAACCAAAACTCAACGAAACTCCTCATGACCGAACGCGAGAACTCACCCGCCGCAACGATCAATCAGCCACCGAAGATCTGGGCCAAGACATAGAGTTTAACGACCCCTTACTCACCTCCCATGAAATGACCTCTCACTATCGTAATGACAGAAGCCAATGACGTAATGACAGAAGCCAATGGCTGGCTGGCCGGCCAACCGACCGACCCAGCCGTCGCGGTGGTCTGGCGGTTATAGCACTCGACTGCTGATTCGAAGGTCGCGGGATCGAATTCCCACCGTTGCGGTCGCATTTCGGTGGAATCAAGATGCTAGAGGCCCGTGTACCTAGATTTAGGTGCATGTTAAAAGACCCAGGTGATCGACATTTTCGGAGCCCTCCACCGCGGCGTTCCTCATAATCACATCGTGGTTTTAGCAGGTAAAACCCCCCACAATTATTGTGTTAAATGGTGCACAGATTGATATTCTGGTTTGAACAGCGATAACCTTTTTTTTTGGATTGATTGTCATTAGGCTTTATTAGCTTGTGCATAGCAAAGAAAAGAGCCCTTGATACAATCCCCTTCCACCGATAACCGTGCCACTTGATGGGGCCTAAGTGTTCCGAAAAGCCCAGAGGAAAAACGAACACACGCAGCAGCTGTCAGCGGCTGAATTAAAGCCTTGATCGACTGAAATTCTTCCGGGGCACGCCCGAAAGCAACTTTAGGGGCACGGGCTGTCGTACGCTGTCGTATGCTGTCGTCGCTCGGCGTAACGCAGGCAAAACCACGTATAGCATCGCTATCTGTAGCATATCATGGGCGCGCGCTCGCGCCAATGAGAAGTCGTCTTCCTCTTCTTCTTAGAGCGCCTTGATGATGATATTAAGTGCGGAGCAGTTCAGGAGCTCGGGCTTTCGTATGCTGTCGTATTCTATCGTATGCTGTTGTCGCTTGGCGTAACGCAGGCAAAACCACATATGCAAATAGCAACATGGAGCATACAAGCGAGAAATGTAAAGAGAGAGAAAGAAAGGGAAAATACGAAGAGTAGAAATAAATAGAAATGCAGAAAAAAAGCACGGAAGAAACGGAAAAGAAAAAAAAGAAAGAGAGGAGGAAAGAAAAAGAAAACCTAAGAGAAACAAAGAAGGCTGCCCAGTTCGGCGCTTTCTTCAGGCTTGGAGCCACTAGTGCAAAGCTGCCTTAATCTTTTAAAGACGATAGTCTTTATTGGGGAACTTAAACGCAGAAATTTTGGTCTGTCTTTCTGTTTGTCGGCACGTTACTCGATTCAGCCACCCGGCCAAAGTTGAACGACTTGCTTACCACCCACCCATCTTGAACTGGTACGGCTGTTCCTCCTTGTGAACGTTGTCGATCAAAAAGTAAATGTTACGCATATTTGAGGCGCAACATGTTCAGGTAAGCATTAGGTGTTGTGTTCCTTTAATAGAAAACACATAGATACGCAATTTTAAAGACCATAGTTTCTTAAGCTGCGCTGAAAATGCGACTGCGCTGAAACTTGTCTTCCTCCGTGCCCTCTGCACAAGCTCATGTTGTGTTTCGGTTTCGGCGCCCCCTGTACGAATGACAGGGGGCGCCACTCTGGCATTTCTGTTTTACCCAGGCGATGTGTAAATAAGAGAGTTTGTGAAGAGTACTCGTTGAGTGCGGACGTTTCTTCTCTTTCGGCGCATCGCGCCAAACCGCGTGTTCGGGCTGGCCGGCGTCCCCGCCGGTCGCGTTGGTCACCGCCGGCCTTCACCTGCCGCTGCGCCGGGACTACCAGCCCACAACACAGCACTCATGTTTCCCGACGTATTGCCAGATGGCGTCCATATCTCACGCAGCGCCTCTTCTATCGTCTTTAGACGACATTTGCAGCGAAGCACGCAGATACGCGGCCAATTTTTTGTCAAGGATTTCTCCTGAGCCAGTGTACCTATTTGTCAGAGCCGATTGTCATCGCTACTGTTACAACGAATGTCGCGTCGGACGAACTAACTTATGATCTCGATGCTCTTTCGTTATAACGAGGTTCGGCTATAGTTTATTTCAGAGAAAAAAAAAAAACCTACGTTAAGCCATCCACTTCTTTAAATGCAATTTCCTAAGCAGTCATTCCATCGTAATAGTTGTGGCGATGGAGCGTGGGGGCGTATTACGGATCTTTGAATGCGTGCTGATTGGCTAGACAGCCGGCAGTGAAGAATAGCGGTGTAAACAAATTTAAATAAACATACCTTACTTTTTTTAATTAAGCTTCTAAGCATTTTTTTCAACTAACGGGACGTGAAGATTTCCGAATAAAGCAAAAGCTTGGGCGAGTTAGTTTGTGTCTCCAATACACGCGCTACTATTCTCATTTCTTCTTAATTGTAAAGCTGCATTTCACTCAAACGGCAGCAGCCTTTCCAACTTGCACCAAAGCCCGTTATGAAAGAAGACTCACTGTCATTTTTATCAATGTTTTTTACCTTGACTGCTGCGACGTTGCCACATGCGTCAGCAAAAACTAACCAGTTAACCTGAAGCTAACGTCATATTCGTAAATAATTGTCAACCAAAACGCGTTTATCGCTAGGAGACGGCGCATACAGACACCGGTCGTGGTAAATGACAAACAAACGGGAAATATTTCGTGAAAGTTCGAGAAAGCCTTGGCAGCTAGGGCGTGACCTATGATCACGCACCGAAGTGTACAATGGCCTACACTGTTTTGACGTTAACCTAATTAGGCTAAAGGCAGCCTGATCAAAGTTATTGCCAACTGAAATTTACACCACTAGCTTCGTTGCGCTATTGCAATGTCACACGCCCTTCTATATAACACGAAGGGCAGGGGCTTGGCAAAGATACATGATGTTTTTATGTCTTTTTCGAGAATGCCGTAAGCTTAAAAATTTCCTTAACAAGAGAGACACTCAGGGGAAGATGGTGACCCGAAGTGATGGGAAATGGTTGAACCATTGCTCCCCCTGAAATCGGGGACTGCGTTTAGTGAAGTGCAATATCTGTTCTAAGTAAATTAGTGATGTTTGTTGTACACTTGATATCGTATTTGGATTTCAAGAGTAGGTAGTAGGCTAAATATATATATATATATATATTTAGCCTACTACTAATATATATAATACTCATATATATATATATATATATATATATATGACCTCATTCTTAGAGTAGAGGTCATTCAGTGGTCTGTCAAGCCGTTTTATTCGCCCCTCGGGCACACTGGTCGGCTGCCGGAAACAGCTCCCTAAGGTATCGCACGTCGTTCTAAACTAGAACTAACAACATCGTCTGCACTTTCGCTCTTTGGTTCACGTACCGCGCGGGTGTCTTTTATACATTTTTGTCTCTTTCTTTACCGTGATTCGCCACCTTGGAAATGCTGCAGCTACCGCGCTGGGAATCGCAACTCACTGCCCTAAGTGCAGCTGTTTTCCCCCAAATAAAAAAAAAAGATAGCGAAAACAAGACTGGCCGCTTTTTGTACAAAAGCTTCGCGGCTTGCAGTAAACAGTACTAAACACACGGTGCTTGGTTTTACTCGCAATGCAGAGCTTCGCAGGAATTTGGTCTCTTCGTAGGCGGCTAGATGGATGGATGGATGGATGGATGGATGGATGGATGGATGGATGGATGGATGGATGGATGGATGGATCGATGGTTGGACGCACGGATGGATGGACGGACGGACGGACGGACGGTCCGTCCGTCCGCCCGCCTTTGACCAAGCGACAATGTAATGTAGTGACGTCATCACTTGAATGCAAGTTATGTGACGTCATTGACGTCATAGGGACGTCATGGTGACGACAAAAATTCTGGCATTCTGTGACGTCATGACGACGTCATATGGTGGCGATTTGACGTAGCGATAACTTTTTCTGTCACTCGTGTTGACGCCGACAACGCCAACGTCAATTTCTGAGTTTGATGAGGCATCTAAGGCTTTCGCCTTAAAGGGGCACTAAAGTTAAAAAATGAATCGGTTTACATCGATGAAATGTATTCTGAGAATTTGAATGTCGTTACCTTAGACATCATAGGTTTATTAGTAGAAGAGAAAATCTAGGTGAAAATCTTATTTTTAAATTTCACGCTGAACTCGCCGTGCTTGACGTCACGGATTTCAAAGTGCATTTGTCGTATTTTGGTGGCATTGGCTCAACTAAGGTTCTGACACTTGGAAAATTAAGTCTATTGATTCCTCAGAGATCAATATACTTCATTTTCGCTGATTAGAAGCTACGTAGGACATAGTAGACGCCGTCAAAACCTATGACGTCATGGTGACTGGTGCGGGAACTACAAGGTGGCGTCGCCAGTCACATTTTATTTTTGCGCGTTGTCTCGCTTACCCAGCACCTTCTTGTGGCAAGCGTGGTGGTTTCGGTATTGTATACGAGTAATTTACTAATACGACAAAAATCGCTTTTTTTCTTTTAGGTGCTCTTTAATAATCGCGCCTTCCTGTAAAGCGTGCTTTGCCTGTGAAGCTAGTGTGCACTTGGAAGAAGCCGCTAAAGCAAGGAAAGGCAGGACACGTTTGCATAGAGGGCCGTCGTCGTGGAGTCTTCGTGAAAGTATGATTCAGGTAGGCTGCCTAGCTTCCACCATTTAAGCTATGGGTCAGCGACTGCGCGATTTGCAGAAAATGTGTGATGTGCGACTCCGCGATGTGCGGAGATCAATAAATCAACTGAGAAGAAACAAAAGAACAAGATAGCTTTCGCCTTCGAGTCTTCTTAGGCAAACGCAAAAGGGACCGTCTGGGGTTTTGTGGAAACGAACACCGTTGGGGCATGCAGGCTATAATTCCTCAAACGGCGATCTCTCATTTCAGGACACGAGTGGCCACCGGCCGAAAGTTTATGAAATTCCAGGAACCTATTCGAGTGCTGCAGCGTTGTACAGGAGAGGTATGGAGAAAAAAATGCAATTTAGGAGATTTCGTCGAAGGGTACTCGCACGTGCGTAAGTGGTACGTATTGCGCCTTCCCACCTTTCCTTTCTCTTGTCTAGTGCAATCAGGCAGCTTCTTAGCGATATTACCTAGACCATGAACGAAATACCTATAAGACAGATCATGGACGCGAGGTAGCATATTGCGTTATTATGACATTCCGCGAGACCCCTGTTCGCGGATACGCTTTCTTTCTACGCAACGCTTTTTGTAATATGTATAGTGCAGTATTTTACGCAATGTGGTATTTCCCCGTATTAAGAAAGAAAAAGTTAAGATGGGATTAGAAGAGTGTGTATTGTTGGGCACTAATTTTAGTGATACTGGAAGGTTTGAGAGAAGCTTTGCTAGTATGCCTACGCACTGAAGTAAGACCGCATGGAATTACTCGATGTCTCGTTTTGTGTATGCTTTCAATATCGAAAATCTTCACAAGATCATGCGCCGTTTTAACAAAGTTAAGCAGTTTAAACGCATGGCACTTGCTGTTTATAGAGGTTAATAAAGACCAGCTGATAATGAAGCCAAATGAAGGTATAGAGGACGTTAACTGTACTGTTCCATGTGTATTGCAGCAATTGTGATACAGATGTGAAGAAAGCAAAGTGGATGAAAAGGCAACCCGCCGCCGGCAGGTACCGAAACTGCAACCTTCGGTTTGCAGGTTCGGTCCCTGTCACTTTACAGATAAGCCAAACCGATAAGGAAAAACACATAAGCCACTGTCATAAAAAAAGTAATTGGATGTCAGGAAACCAATCGTTTCGCACGTTATCGGATTAAGCTATGTCCATGTCATTTCAGGCTTCACGAGACGCTTCAATTTTCTGTGAGCATCAGCTTTGTGCGCTCTTATTAGCACCAAATGTGTTCATTGGACAGTTATGCTCTCTTGATGTGTTTCTAAGCTAACTAGCGATTTGTCTACTTGTGGCAATGAAGCTTTCGAGAGAACAGCCAGTGGCAGCCAGCTAGAGCGTTGAATGTAATGTTTTTTATAGCTTCTACGCACCCTACTTCTTGAGATATAAACGTAATACCTTCGGTGGCAAAGCAGTGATGCTGTTTAGAAAGTGAGGGTAACGAGTGGGAAATGCAGCAGTAGAAGTTTTCTGCTGATAAAAAGTATTCAAACTAGTAATGTTCAAAAATACTGCGTAAAACTTTGCAGAGATGGGAAAACAAGCTGTTTAAACGTCGCAACAAATCATAGCTTTTTGTGGGCTTTTCTTGTTCAGAAAATGAACACGTGCCAACTAATTAAATTTGTCATTTTGTTGCAATAGTTGTTACCTTTTCTCGTAGTATCATTGCCGTTATTCACACTATGCTGACTTATGATGGATGCATAATCGATAATGCATTATATACTTATAAAGTATGCGCATCCATTATCTCGGTAGTGGTAACTGTAGGGCAGCGGCCTCGCACTGTCGTGTGTTAGGTTTGTAATGTTCAGTTCAGACGATACGAGTGTGCCTTGGAGGAGTCGAGGAATGTTCTTAACATACCCCTTTTTGTTTACGCGCCCAAACCCAACAACTACACCTACAGCCCTCGTACCCCAGGGCATTTCAAAATACACGACTCACTGCTTTTATGCTTTAGTTCCAAAACTATGCGGTTTGGAAATACAGCGTGTTCCGAAGAGCACTGCCCTAATTGATGATATACAAAGAATGACGCTAAGCTTCATATTGCCACATTAATTTGTAATGTCGTAAACGATGAAAAAAAAGCGCCTGTAATACCTAAATGTTAATTTATTTGACACCGCATGGCTAACTGCTGCTTATGAACCATACCGGGGCGTCGGAAACAGTTAGACGGGCCGCCACTAAGTATTTCGCCGCGGAAATAATATCTGTGTTGCTTGTTCCTCCTAGCATCGGTGAGCGCAGACGTGTAACCACAAGAGAGAGAGATAGAGAAGAAATACAGGAAATGCAGGGACGTTAACCAGACTATGACCAATTTGCTACCCTACACATGGGGAGGGGAATAAGGAAGCGAAAGAGAGAGAGAGAGACATACACGCATTTCTCAACACACCCACCAGTGCAGCGTATCGCGGGTGGTCGCTCAATTTTGTTGCCTTCAAGAACTGCGGGAGACCTCGGGTGCCTTTCTGGGCTGATGTGCTGTGAGGCCAAGCTCCGCGCAACCTCAAAACTTTAGACAAGCCCAGTATCTCATCCTTTTTTTGTTTTGAAGGATTTGCAAACGGGTTTATGTACACGTCTGCACGGAGCTGACGCTAACGAACAACATGTATTAGCTCCGTGAACTCCGACGTGCGTATCAGTCTATTGGTAAGAGCCTATTTGACCTGAAGCGACCGCATTTCTTGGACTCTAATCCCCGTGTAGTATGCATAATGTTTTCCCAGAACATGATATATATATATATATATATATAGGCGTGTGTGTGTGTGTGTGTGTGTGTGTGTGTGTGTGTGTGTGTGTGTGTGTGTGTGCGTGTGCGCGCACAAACTCAGGCTATGACAGACGCTGCAATGGAAGGCTCGAGATAAGTTCGACCACCTGGGGTGCTTTAACGTGCACCGATACAATAGAGTATACAGGCATCTGACATTTCGGCTCTATCTAAACGCGACTACAGTCGAACCTGCGTGTTTCGAACCAACTGCTGAGCAGCGTAACCACTTTTCTATGGCGGCGGCTGCACAGGATGTTTGACACGAAAGAGAGTCACATGAACATTACGATCTAAATGTGACTGATGCCGTTGATTGTACACCCATGAGCCAAAGTATAAGGAAGGACCTGCACCATGTAGTGGCGAGCCGTTTGCCGTCGAGAGCATTACTCTGGCGAACGTGCGGCCACAGCTATGCTCTCGACAGCCGACTGATCGCCACTAGACGGCGCAGACAGTAATTTCGGCACGCGCTACCGTGGTTCGTATACTTTTGCTCATGGGTGTGCGTTATGCAGTAACTGCCTTCGACTTAGAGGTGCAGAACCGGTATAATGTACGTGCAACTGTGAAAACGTAAGCGACGTCACTTATCTAGATGTTGCGTAATCAACGTACTTTATTTATTTCATCATCACTTTACAGGTTACCTCACAAAACTTGAACGTCCTTATGTTGAGGTTCAGTCATGGAAGAGGCAGTGTCGGTATTATTCACGCAGTACTTTTTTTGTTCAAGTGCTTTATACTCGGATTGAGAAGAAAGGACAAAAAGCTTGTTTTGAGAAATATTCAAGATAACCAATATCCTGATTATATGAAAGTTTTCAATAGCATCGCATCTTTAGCTACTGTAGCCGATTTTTTTCTTGCTATTATGTTTTGACTAATTAAAGCACTATTGCTTCGATTAAGCGCTAGCGCTTTAATGTTTCAGAGCAGCGCCGTGGACATTTTTCTCTTTAAATAATTTGTCATATTTTTCTCTTTAGGCTTTAGATAATGAATTCACGCATGATAATACTCATCGTTAGTATGGGTAAAGTGTACATCAGCCTTATAGTATATGACTGCCTCCACCTTTTGTTAAATTAGAAAAAAGAACAGCATTTTATTATAAGGTGAATTTTGTAGCTGAGTTAATCAAGTATAGAAAGCAGCACATCAGCGTTCAATTAACGCTTTTAAAAAAATTCACCACCATATCCGCTTGGATGTTTTAATGACGGAACCTAGTCAAGGCCTCAGATCTCCGCTTTTATGTTGTTTTAGCGGAGCCTGCTGAAGGCGCGCAATATTGTGCAAAATTCGCCAATTGAAACAAAGAAAATTCCCATCAATATTTTAAACGCACTATTTTCGTGGAGCGCACGTTTGAAAATGTACAATAGATTTTGGTGGAACGTACGTGTTGCATTTTAAGCACAAAATTGTTTTAGACTGGCTCTCATGCATAAGAGGACATTGATGCGTTTTGCTTGTCCACAGTGGACTTTTTTGTTCCCTGTTCTACAAAATTTGCTTTTGCAGTAAACTAAGCGACTTGATTTCATATGCTTATATCCAGCCATGGTCATAACATATTTTAGACCACACACTAACAAACAATTACTTATTTTTTTAGACTGGTTGGCGACTGTCTTATAGAGGTGAGTCCACATAGGCTTGCGCCGGGTTCTCCATAGGGGGAGGGGGGGCTGCACCCCTTCCCCTGCCCTACTTGTGCGCACGCCTATGTGTGTTCACTTGGCTGTCACATTACGTTCATAATTTTTAACATTTAATTAACGCAAGGAACGCAATACAAGGAACTACAACGTCATACAGATAGAGGCAGCAGTTAAAAGGTGTGGCAGCGTTAGAACAACTAAACGGAAACTCTGTTTAGGAAGACCAGAATCCACGCGCTAAAAGATAAGCGCGTCAAAATTATCAGCAATTCCAACGATACAGTGAAGGTGGCTGAACACTTCTGCTTTGAACTGTACAGTTCGCAGGTAATTCATACATTCACGCTGGATGATCGGCCAATTTCCGCGCAGGTGCTACTGCAGCACCGTCCACATCTCTCCACGGCCCACAAGGCAGTGAAAGCACTCTTGTGTTTTTTGAGAACGACGGGCTTGTGCGAACGCCTCTGACTTGTGGTGCAATCCCGCACGCTGCAGTGAATTCACTGCATCTCTTCTCTATCTTCCCTCCTCTCTATTTCTCGTCTTTCTATCCCCCTTCCCCGATCCCCCAGTGTAGGGTAGCCAACCGGAAGTGTTTCTGGTTAACCTGCCTGCCTTCTCCTTTTTCTGTTTCCTGCCACATCCATCAGGCACGGTGTAGCCAGGGGATTGAGATTAACCTTGACCATCTGCGGTTCCCTAACGTGCTTCTAGATCTAGGTACATGGGCGTAGTTGCATTTCGCCCGCCATCGACCTTAGCTTGGGATCTACTCTCTCTCTCATATATATATATATATATATATATATATATATATATATATATATATATATATATATATATATATATATATGTTATCTGTGGTAATTCTGATGTAAATGTGAATGAATTAAGGTGGGCGAAAAGATAACTTGCCGCCGGCAGGGACCGAGCCTGCAACCTTCGGATAGCCCGTCCGATGCTCTACCAATTGAGGTACGGCGGCGGTCGTCCTCCCGTCCGTTTTATCCGGTATATCGGGGATGACCGCCGCCGTAGCTCAATTGGTAGAGCATCGGAAGCGTTATCCGAAGGTTGCAGGTTCGGTCCCAGCCGGCGGCAAGTTATATTTTCGCCCACCTTAATTTATTCACATTTATATCAGAATTACTGCAGATAACGTCCCCTATACTTTCCTTGGCTTGATTGTCTGCTAGTAGGCATTAATGCTGTGTATAACAAAGAAAAAAACGAGCAGTTAAAAAATTCCCCTTCTTTTGTTCGTGTGTGTGTGTGTGTGTGTGTGTGTGTGTGTGTGTGTGTGTGTGTGTGTGTGTGTGTGTGTGTGTGTGTGTGTGTGTGTGTGTGTGTGTGAGAGAGAGAGATCAATCTCTGAAGTTACATCCTTGAGAGTCCAGTGTTTGGTTTCTTCGTTGCTAGGTGTCCGCCACCAAGAATCATTCATGTGCTGATAATGCTGCAACAGGGGCTAGTTGGTACGTCTACATCTTGTAATGCGCTGCCAGATATGACACGGGCCGAGAAAAAAACGCACCTCCCTGTGCTGTCTCTCGCTTTTTCTCGGTGCGTGTCATATCTGGCAGCGCATTCCAAGATGGAGACTACTATCTCCCTCGTACAAACTTGCACTTTGATTTTAAGGTACAAGAGCTGGGACTTGAACTAGCCCCATTTTCGTGTAATTTAACCTGCCTCGTCTTCTCTGTTATTGATACAGAATAACACGGACTTGCCGCCGTCGCGTGCCTGCCATGATCCCAAATTTAAATCAAATGAATCAGCGCTTTCACTTTCACGAGCATATTGAGAGAAGAAAAAAGACACTGTCCTGAATTCCTCTCGCGCAGGCGCGCACTCGCTCGCGACGCTAGGCTGAGAATGTTTGCCATCTGCAGGAAACGATAAGCCGGGCGCTCATATGAAATGCTAAACGCGCAGTGAACAAGATGAAAAGTCACAGGTTCCCTTATCTGCCTGAGACGAATCGAAGGCGAAACCCATGTTCTTATCTTTCTTCTCAATCAACTGTATTTAAAACAGCTACAATGTAGCTCTGTAAGACTATTCTTATTTCTAGTTTAACATCGATAGCTGTGTTGTAGCACCACTCCATAAAGAAAACTATTGGAAATTTTAGAACATCTAGCCCTGTAAAATATTGTTCTTCGTGCATCATATTTGTAATGCAGCACCGAAAACTCTGTTGAAACTATATCGTATAATATGTACTGCTTTAATCTCACAACGTGTGGCTTTGTAAGAATATTCTACTATTAATACATGCACTGTGCAACCAAACTCCATTAACGAGGCTTACTGCCAAAAAAACGGGGTTCAGGGATTTCACGTGGAGGTCTCGACTTGATTATTGGTTTTTGCTATAGTGTGAGATAAGGACTAGGACAAGGAGACAAATAAAGACGAGCGCTGCTTGTCCTAGCCCTCAATTCGCGCTATAGCAATCATCATGACATACCCACTGGCCCAAGCCGCCACCGTTGATTATTGACCTTCGTATTCCTTAATGTACTCTGTAGAGAATAAAAATTGTGGTTGTTTTCCTGGATGTACGCGGACGTAGAAAAATCCCAGGTGGCCAAAATTAATCTAGAAGCACCTCGTGGGCTGCAAAAAGCAGCCCCACGTTATCTTTCACAAGCAGCCCCACGTTATCTTACGTTAGTCCGACATCTTCCGCAAGGTATTGAGAGCGTAACGACAGTCCTCCCGTATTTGTGGTCCAGCATACGCACTAATAATAAGATTTTATTTGAGAGCATTTCCTGACGCTTCCACTAACAGAACATGCTCTCGAAAAGATATATAAAGAGTAGCACTTCCACAGTGACTGAGTGAGTACTCAGCGAACAAGCATCGAATAGATTAGACCAGTTGTCTAGGGTGTTCCACATCTTCCGACATTCGCAGAATATTCGTAGAAAAAGCTTGGAGGATGCTTCAGCTTCGCCTTCAAGAGTAGAACGCGATTAAGTAATCGGGTCCCGTGCACATCGCCTTCTCATCTGCTAGCGTGGTTTCGGTTCTCAGTGCATGCCTCAACCATACCGTAAGGAACCGAACGACTGTACGCATAACATTATTCGTTTCAAACTATCCTAGAATGCCTAGTGCAAGTATAGTGGTTAAGTGCCCACTACGCCATAATTCTTCCTTTTGCGATTCAGCGAAGGGCCCACTACGCGTCCCTAAGCAACAGAGGAACCTGCGCAGCTGCTCACTTTGTTCAGGCTTTTGCAGCTGATGATGACTAAATATGTCTGAGCGCTTTGTAATTGGTGGGCCTTTAAACACCCACTCGTTGCGCCATTCACATGTTTTGACTCCTGGCGCGATTCTACGCTTCTGCCACGCAATATTACATGCGTTAAGGAGACTACTTCCACTACATGACATTCATATAGTGTTTTTTATTTGTAGCAGTTTCAAACAATAGCATAGCTCTGTGGTAGAACGCCTCCTTGCCACGCAGACGGCCTGGGTTGGATTCTCATTCAAACCCAAGATTTTTATTATTTATTCTATTTGCATCGTTCTCGATTTTTTGGTCACAAACAAGATGATGATTGTCCGCTCACAACCAACAACGCCTACGCCGACACCGACGTTGACACCGCAATTTTAGTGAAACGAGCTCTTTAACGCTATCGCGTTAAAAGAGCTATTGTTTTCAAATACCATGCAGATTCGTTTCTCCAACCATAAGTGCGCATAAAGAACTATCCAGGCGTGGTAATTTCGATCACTATGTTTCACGGCTGTTCTTCCCGCGATCATCATAGGCCTGTGTCTCTAATCCGAAGCTTTTGGACAGCACAATAACTTTTTTGGCGATTCGGGCAACCCGAGGACTCCAGAGAGCGGCCTGTATGCATACTGTGAGTGATGCTAAGAACACATAAGTGCGTGCGTACCACGGAAACAGCACAAATATTTTCTATTGCTCCCTTTCCTTTGAAATATTGACGCGAAGTTCGAACATATGGCCGCCTCCGCCTTCGAAAACCAGCGCAGACGCTGGCACAGGAAGAGGGGTGCGGGGGCGTGGTGGAGGCGTGATAGGTTAGGACAATGGCCTGAGCAGTTGCTTCACTGAGGCTGCACTAAGGTATTTATAGGCGCCATTGGAATAAAGGAGAAAATAAAAGCCTATAGGTGCGGACCTGGCGAATACGTTCAAGCGCGAACGATGGGTACTCCGTCTTGCTTTTTGAAAGAACTCACTGAAAGGGCCAAGGACTGAAAAAAGTAATACCCTGCACGCTGTAAAAGGAGGTCTGTGGCGTACTGCCAGCAACGAGGCTTTTCCAGTGCTACCACTCCGTCAAGCTTCGGCCGTGTAAGCGGTTTTTGAGCGCGAACGGTAAATTTTTTTGACAGAGAAACGGATAAAGATGGATACATCCGTCTTTAGCCAAGTTTAATGTATACGTTTTCTTTACAACGAAGCTCGTTCGGGGTAGTTTTATAACGAAGTTTTTCGCTGCGGTAGTGTGCGCTGACGTCTGTCCACCATGGTCCATATGAAATATATGTGCAACGCGACGTTATGTAGAAGCCCCCCGAGTTCCCATGAAAACGTATGAATAATGGTAGTGTTATAAAAGGTTATGCGTGCCTAATCGTGCGTAGGGTTATCCATTAAGGGGAGAGGGGCCTAACTGCGTGGCCCCTCCACGCCCCCATTGGTCGAGTCCGAAAAAAAAGCAAGGTTCCCAATGGATGTGCAAATGGAAATGAAGCAATGGCGTGTTTCACATAACGGCCCGCCTTTGGTCCCCGGATTTCATGGGTAAAGGTGAGCAGTAAACAGTTCTTCGAATGAAACACGGGTGATCCGCGGTCGCAGTTACCGCCAGAAAACATGCACGGTCATGACCATGGCCATGCATGTGGCCATGGTCATGGCCATGCATGCGTGGCCATGCATGGCCATGGCTCCTTTAGCAATGGTGGGGCTGTTCCTACTGAGTAACTGTATGCTGCAGACATGGCGCCTAGCTTAGAGGATTGGAGAGCAGTTGCCCCACCCTCCCTGTGCACACGCCTATGTGCGTGTGTGTTCTCCGAACAGGTATGAACATTCAAAAATGCTTTTACTAAACAATAGTACCCTGATTCTTGTTCCTCGCGTTTTCTTGTACCTAGTCGCAGTGGCAGACTCGGGATACAAATCACGAGTCCACCACTGAGGCGTGCGTCATAATCATGCCGCTGTTTTGGTGCGTACATGGGCCTGAATTGAATTTATTTCCTTTATTTACAACTGTCCTTAAATGGGTACGAGATCTTTCGAAGAATAGTTTGTTCTGTCTTACAAATCTCCTGTATACAGAGACGGCTCTGAGCAAGTGTGAAGCTCCGGAAAAGCTGCCAATATATTTTATTTTGATATTAAAGTCAATCTTTCCATGGCGCACCTACCGCCATCGACACTAGCTTGACGTCTGGATACGGTACTAATTCTGGTGACTTGACGCAGCAGTCTGGCTAGTTGTGATGATGTCAGCTAGCAAAACTTTCGAAGCGACCGCTTGTGCGTCGCCAGAGCATTCAAAATGGCTGCTTGTACGTCACAAACGGATCCACTGTGTGGATCGGCCGTGGAAACGCCACCATATATTGTGCGAGCACGTGACGAGAAGCTCGTACCGTGTTGTGACGTCAGGGTACAGTAGGAACCGAAACTGGCTTTTAACAAACACACTGTAATTACTTTTTAAGGGTGCACTGACATTTTCTAAGCTCTTGAGAGCTTGGCCTTTCATCTGGCGCAGGAAAATAACAAAGTGAAAATTTTCGTGTCGGCACCCCTTTAACACCACACGCATACGTTGATCTTATCTCAAACTTTATACGATACCGCCGCAAGTAGAGCGGAAGCTGCCAAACAAACCTATTCTAATTTTCGCTGAGTGAGATTTTGTTTACTTTCTCGCAGTTCAGCCCTACTCAAAATTGGCCGCCGTTATCTAAAATCGTAGCCACGCCCCCTCGCTCTGTAGCCTAGTATGCTTCGATTTCTACCGATGCTATTACACGCGAGTGCGAAAAAAGTAACTGAGGAGGAAAGGGGGCTACCATTCACTGGGGAACTCCGAGCGCTTCTTGGCGCGGGAATCGGTTCATCCACGTTATACCATCATGGTTGCATAAGTTTTTGTGATGTGAGAGTGTAGTGGGGGTCTGGTGGGAGGAGGGGAGTGGTTACTGTGAAGAAAGAAAAGTGACGCTAGTTTCTCCCACTAGGATGGAAGGTAAGACTAGCACCACAGTTAATGGAATAGAAGAATACAAGAGTAAAAATAAGAAGACTTGAAGAGACGCGCGAATCGGCCGTCTTCGCGGCTGCAATATGCATTGATCAAACAACGAAAGCAGCGCGCGCCGGAGATATCTTCCACCAAACGATTTTGTACGTTTTTCTCTCGTACGGTAAAGGATATGCATCCCTGGTCGATGTTAAATAAAGTCGCGCTCAGTACACTGTTATGAGGAATTCCTCGAAGCACTGTATGAAGAGTGCTGCCACCATCTTTTTTAGACATGCACACCGACCGGTGAGATTGACAATATAGTAACCGTAGGGCTGGGTACTTACGATCCATCTTTAGTCCCTTCCCCAAAGCCCTGAATCTAACAATGTATAAAACACTAGTGCTTCCGGAAGTCGAATATGCATGCTCCATTTGTGACTCGTTCCAATCGCACTTACTTCCATGAGATGGTAGAGAATAACGCAGCACGCTTCATTTTATCTGACTACCACCGCACTAGCAGTATCACGTCAATGAAACGCACCCTTTCCTTACGGTCACTTGAATCGCGTCGCAAAGCATCTCGTTTCATGCTTCTTCTTAACACAATCAATCATCCAATGTTCAAAGCTCAGTTCGTTTCGACCCCATCTTATCGCTCCTCTCCTTTATACCATCACCATAAGGAACACGTCACTAGCTGATGCACTAACCCTTTCTACTGTAGTATTCGTTTGTGAAACGCAACTCCAAAGACTGGAAGCACCTTCGCTCCGACATTGTATTTATTTCAGATCATGATTTGTTTGTTTTCCACCTTACAAAATTGTTTACTTGATGAAGCGTAAAGTGTATATTCTAAAAAATTTTAAAATTTTGTATGGTCTGTATCTCTCACCGTACCTGCATTTCACTTCAGTTGCATCGACCTAACATCGTATCTTCATATGTATTGGAGTTTGTAATAACTTGAGGTTATTTTTTGCTATTGTTTATTATTTTATGTACCCCACTCCCCTCTCTAAAGCTTTGTGCAATTGAGGGTAAAATGAATGAAATTAAATGAGAGAGCCCAAGATAAAACAATCGGGCTCTCTCATGTGCAGTACATGTAACACTCGGGAAGACTTAAAACACGTCCGGTGTGATTGTTTTCTCTGCGACGCCGAGCGACAGATCCTGAAGACAGCCCTTCATTTGCAACGCGCAGCTTGAACGTGGAGCTTCAACACCTCCGCGGCCCGTGGCAAAGCAGCGCGTGTGCGATGTGCAATGCAGAAACGAAACTTTACGAGTGACTCATGTGTATATATGTGTGTTTGTGACTGTAAGTATTGTTTGTGCGTATATAGGATCATTGTGCATACCACAGTCAACATCCGACATCTGGAGTAGGAAGCCAGGCAATAAACCAGGCTGACATCTCTGGGGTAATCATACAAACAACTTGTTATATATCGGTCGATTACACAACTAGGTAGATGCTGCACGCGCCCAGCCCCGGCGGTTGAGTATTTGTCTAGCGTCGCTATTCTACGTACAACTCCGCTGTACTCTACGCTACGTCTTCCAGTGACGCCAATCTTCTTTCCGCATTCCTACAAGCTTTCGCGTTCGCGTGCGACAGCAACGGCAGAATCGAAAACACATATAACAGCGCGATCCCATAGCCGCTAACATGCCACAGCGTGTTGTGCCACAGTCGGCACGGAAAAGGTGAGGAATGCGGGACGTGCGTCTCTGAACACAGTTGGCATCTACATGTTATTGAAATATTTCGTAACCTATTTCTCGGATAAAAAAGATAGCCAACGCTTTGCTCGCCCGTTTCAATGTTGTTTAAAGCCAATGTTGGGCCCTTCGTATGACAGAAACTTCATAATAAAAAGAATTGCTGGGACTTAACGTCCCAAAACCACGATATGATTATGAGGGACGCCGTAGTGGAGGGCCCCGGAAATATCGACCACCTGGGGTTCTTTAACGTGCACCTAAATCTAAGTACACGGGCCTCAAGCTTTCTCGCCTCCATCGAAAATGCGGCCGCCGCGGCTGGGATTCGATCCCGCGACCTTCGGGTCAGCAGTCGAGCACCATGATTCCTACACCACCATGGCGGGTGACAGAGAGTAGAGCTTGTTGAAAGGGATTCAGGGTAAAAGACGGTAAGCGCGAAAACACGGACACACCAGATCAGTCAGGAAAACACAAACGCCACGTTGTCCTGACTCCTCTATTGTATTTGTGTTATCCTGAGTTCTATCTTGTGTCTGTGTTTGGACGCCTACCGTCTTTTATCGTGGGCCCTTCGTAATCGCTTTTTTATTTGTTTTTTTTCGCTTAATTGTCCTGTGGAGCTTTGAAGCAAGGAATTTTCTGTTCAATTTTATCGCTCCTGATGCGCAGTTCGCCTTTGAGAGCTTCCTTATGCAACTTGTTTTTGCCATTTCACCTGAAACACTTGCGTTGTGGGCCCTCCTCGTTCTGTTCCACAAAACTGAATTGTGCAACAGTTCTGCATATGATATGTGCCATTAAGTGAATGAAAGCGGCATACGAAATGCGTTTTGTCGATCGCGTGTGGCATGCCCTTGGAGCAAAGCTTGGGAGCACACGTTCTCGACAACGTCACCACAGGGAGGTCGAGATGAAGTCTTGAACCTCGGCAGATTTCTTGGTCGGCCAGGTTAAGAAACGCCAACCCTTCCCTTCCCATCAGCTGTTATGGGGCTTGAATGCTGACCCGAAAGTAGAGAGATCGAATCCCGGCCTCAGCGGCCGCATTAGGACCCAGTACCCCAGGTGGTTGAAATTTCCGGAGCTCTTCAGTGCGGCGTCCCTCATCATATCGTGGCGTTGTGAAGTCAAATGCTGACAACCGGTCAGGTAAAATAATCTTTCCCCTCAGAGCTCCTTACTCGTATAAATTTTTAACTTCCGGTCGAAAACGAAAGCAGTGCCATTTTGTACGCTCGCGATAGGTTTGTCGGCGGCTGCGTGTCTTTGCATGGGTGCTATATTTGATAGAGCGTCGTAGCAAACGGCATCTCGCATGACGGGTTCTTATCTACATCTATATTATCTCATTACACCGTTTTAGACGCGGAACTCGGAATGGAAAAATCATACACGTAAGCGGAGAGGAGTCAGCGGCGCTATAGGTTGGCACTACTTAATAAAATAACTTCCATGCTAAATGATTAAACAAGCCCTTGTTGTAGTTGTAGTAGTAAACGGTGAAAGCGTAATCAGAGAACGAGGTGTGATAGCCACAAACGCGTCGCATATTGGACGCAGAACTTCGTCGCTATCCCGCCGCAGCATGTTAAAATGCGATTGAACAGCACGGCCAGAGGGAAACGCAAAGCGCGTCGTGCCGCCCCTGTAGCCCGGCCGCGAGTTTTCTCGGAGCGAGCGCGTGAGCGAGGAACGCGGTGTTACAGCCAGGGGAGGCAGGCGCGCGTCGCAGAGCTATTTTTAATTGGGATTAGCGTGACGATATGAGCGAGGCCGACGATTTTACGACGCTTGGGCAAAGGTCGCCACCTCGCGGTGTGTTAACGCATTGACAAACTTGAAGTTCTATTGAAAACGTGCCGAATGAGATGGACGTGTAACGCGTTGCAGGTGCTAATCGCGGAGGCCACAGTAATGACTAATTACTTTACTTTGCCGCTCCTAGAGGGCAACACCACCACGCCGACTGCGAGAATCGTAGATATAAAAGGCGCGTTTGTAAAGCCTCTAGAGTCTGTGACCGTGGCGCAGTGGATAGCATGCCCGGCATCTGTTGTTGCGGACGGAGCGGTCGCGGGTTCGATGCCCGTTGACGGAACATTTTTCTTTGCCGTCTGATCGTGTATATTTTTTCGACGTCGTTTCCGTGGCGGAAATACGTCCCTGAAGTCTTGGTGGACCCCGGCATAATATACTTTCGTGTTAAAAATTCACGCATATCCGCGAAGTGAATGATGATGAGTGGGCGAAGCACCAGGGATCATTCGGGTAACCATGAATGCCCACTCAAGCATACAAATGCGTGACAAACACGTGTTTACAGTATATACAATGTTGTTTTATTGATGTCATAAGGCGTACATGGTGTTGACGTGCGGACTTCGTTTCCCCTTCATTGTCATCGCCTTGTCACCGGTGAAATGAAGAGCCGGGGGATCTTCAATTGGATGCAATCTAAAGTTAGCGAAGACGAGGTCTGTACACGTCCCCCTGGTTGTTGTTGGTTTATGATCATATGTTGTTTATGATCATATGTATGTTTATGATCATATGAAATGCATGTAGCTGAGAGCATAACGCGCCCCTAGTGATCTTCATTCAAACCAGAGCACGCGCCGGGAGCTAGCACTGCTACCGCGGCGTCCCTGGCGGTCTGCATTCAAACCAGAGCACGCGCCGGGTGCTAGCATGCACTGCTACCGCAGCGCCCCTAGCGGACTCCGTGTAAACCAGTGCTACGCTAGACGCGGGGGGTACAAGGCTCGGCACTAAGGTGCTTCGTCCCTAAAATAATATATGGGTTTCACGTCCTAGAGCCACGATATGATTATGAGGGACGCCGTAGTGTAGGGCTCCGGAATTTTCGACCAACTGGGGTTCATTACCGTGCATTGCAAAAGTATCAAAAGGTGGACTAGTTGGTAATTCATACTTCTTCAGCTTACTGGGAGCGCGGGAACACACAACAGACGAAGGGTTCTGTGGGTTCTGTGGTTCTTCTTTCGTCTGTTGTGTGTTCCCGCACTTCCAGTAAGCTGAAGAAGAATTCATTACCGTGCATCTAAATCTAAGTACACGAACTTCTGGCGTTTCGCCTCCATCGAAACGCGGCCGCCGCGGCCGGGATTCGATCCCGCGACCTTCGGGGGCGCTACCTAATAAAACGGTCGCAACGATAGTGGGTAGATTGTGTCTACGAACACTTGTTGGTAAGAAATATTGCGGTTTATACTCAACTGTGCTATTCCCAAAAAAAGTCACAGTTTAACCGCAACGGCGAAGCAATGACTGCGATAGCAACAAGTTGTAGTGTAACACAAATTGAGGCTGGTAGCTAACTGTTTTGTATCCGATCTCGCGTAACTACAAAACGCAGGTGTAAGAGAATACGGCCGCGCCAGGGAGCGATGCTCTCCGCATAGTCACTTCGCGTTGAGAGCGCAGCACATACGAGCCGCCCGCTGTGATGGCTTTCGAGATAGCGCGCGCGCCAGCGATCGCGACCGCGCCCTTAGTTTCAAAGCTCAAAGTTGCTCCTCGCGCGACATTCCTTCCCCCCCCCCCCCTCGCGTCTTTGCGTCTTTTTTCATGCTAGTTAAAGATGGGTGGGGCGTTTCCTGTCTGCTTCGACGGTAGCCCTCCCGAGCGGGGTGATGATATCGCATGCACCCTTCGAGCGACGGAAACGGGACGGCTCCTTTGATCTCCGCTTCGGCCGCGTTCGTCGCACCCGCTCGCGCGCTTTTAGCCGCGGTAGAACATACGATGCGCGTTTTTTAAATCAATTTTGACTTCATACCGGAAGGAAATGACGGCGACGGCAACGGCGACGGCGAAAACCCGTCGAGACTGTCCATATAATTGCTACCGCAATAAAAGCACCAAAAAGGTACTTCATTCAGTACGCGTCTCAGGCTGTAGCAGTTCAGACAAACGGTAGTTGTTCCCACCAACGTTTCTATAACCGCTGGTTGACACAAGGCTGTGTGCGTTTTCTTGGTGCCCATTTTCTTTTATTTAGTACATAGGCCTTGATGCGAAATCCCGGAACCATTAAATAAGAAAGGCTGTTCAACTTTGTATTTGTATTAGTTCCGACAAGCAAAGCGGTAACCTGACTAAAAGCACGATGGCCAGCAAGAGAGGTGAATGAAAACAATGTTGCTGTGGTGCTAACGTCGTGTTCAAGCAGGAATACTGTAATAATTCTCGAGAGCATAACTTGCAGCGCTTCCAGGGCGCAGCCTTCTTATGTTATATGAATTTAAGGGAGCGGTAGCAACGTCAAAAATATGTTCATGTATCAGTGTCGGTTGTTTACTGTTCTACCAAAGTAGAGTGCACCGCCAACTGAATCATTTACATCTGTTTTTCTAAACATATATCATTACCATAATTTCACAAGCTGGTTGCCGCACTGTCAAGGCTACGGGGCTGATTAGCCAACAGGAAGAGCGAAAATCCCTCATGATGTATTCATCCGCGTCTGCAGATGGATATCCCCACAGCGTCGGCGCTAAAGGGTTGGGCGGGTAAAGCGAGCACACGGCAGCAACCAACGCTCTTAGCCTTGGGCAGCAACGGTAGCGCAGGAAAAACGGCAACATGGCGGCACTCGCTGATGCGGGTTCCTTGCGCTTCGAATTTATAAAGGGGTATATTTTGAATTTCGAATATTCGAATTTATGCGGGGTATATTGTGGGCAGCTCGCGTCCGTATGTAGACAAAAAATGAAAATAAGGTAAAATAACAGAGAGATGAGCTAGCTGACAATTAGTCATTCTAGAAGGCGCGCCCAGTCTTTTAGAGTTAGATGGAAGACCACGGATCCGACGACGAACGTCATCGTATGCAGTCGCTCACGCCGGTGAAGCGAGCGGAGAAACGCGTAGTAGTGGCTAGTATCGCCATGCTTGAGCACCTTTACTGAAATTAAGGTTTTTTCTTCACTTGTTTCCAAACACCTATACCGGCCAGGACGCGTGGACAGTCAGGCGTGCGCCTCTTGTGGCTTCCTATAGAGACACTTGAATATGCTGTTTTACAGTGCCCACGCTTTATACGCCGCATTCGTCGTTACTGGAGAAATACCGATTGCTTAGAGTACTACAGTGTATGGCCCTCGTAGACTGAGCTGTTTACGAGTGAGCTTGCTCCTCGACTCGGCCAGACTCATCGAGTCCTGCTAACCTTTCTTCAGGAAACTGACATGGCGACCCATTTGAGAACATTTCTTTTTGTGTTTCTGATTCGCTTTCTTCTGCGTTTCCTTTTATTTTGTTATGTCATTCTGCCTCCTTTCTGCTTATTATAAACTTGTTCGAATTAAGTGGAGTTCGAATCAGCGGGTGGGTGCTAGAATGAACGGACATCGCACTACACTTCGCCGGCAGAACCCAAAGAAGCCACCTCTGGATTCGTTGTCGCGAACTAGGCGCTATATATACACGTTTGTGGCAGGTGATTCCGTAAATTAAGTTCATGGAGCTCTAACAGCAAACAGAATTAATTGATCAGCCAGTGATACGCCAGAAACAAGCACCTACGTGCACTCATGTGAGAAGTGAGCCTTAATGCGAAATATATGGCGCTATCTATGCTCCAAAACACATTTATTAACATGACAGAGTTAACGCAATCAAAATTAAAAGTGATCAGTAATTTACGTTTGCTTGCGTTTCTTCTGTCGCGACTCCATCAGCATCGTTTGCAGCTTGCCGAAGAGCTCTAGCGCAGCGTCCGAATTCCCACCTGCTTAGAAATGCTGCTGTTTCGTTGTTTTGCATCTCTAGTAAATTTGGTATGGTTTGGTTTTACCATCCACTGTGATCACTTTGGGCCGAATTCTGCGATGAGCGATGAAAACCAGGGGCTCCTAGTTCGAATTAACCGTCGTGGATACCGACACGTTCGAATTATCTGGAGTTTTGCCGCTGAGAAATACACGGGGCTGTGCCGGAACCAGGATGTCATTTCGAATTGAGTTCGAATTAACGAGCTTTTATTTTATTGATATCTATTTCCTGCTTTCACAAAAGGAGGCGGGCGCTGTGCCCGTTTCAGTAGAAGTCGTCAGCTTACTCCCTCCATAATTGCAGTTGTCCTTTTTGTGTATGTGTTTATCCCTGCATGCTTCCATATCTAATCACAACGATAATCTTTGTACCGGTACTACCCCCCTCCCCCCTTCCGTAAAAATGGAAAGCACCCGCATATTACAGACCGCGGTTTACTTTGATTGTTGTTTTGTTTTGTCTAACGAGCTGATTCAATAAAAAAAAGTTTGATATTCAAGAAATGCACGACAATATCGAGGAACGATGCGGTTTTGTATTTCTGCAAAAAGCAAACCATTGACGTCACGAATGCCTTAAAAAAAGAGCGCGAACCGAAAACTATATTCTTTTTTATGGAATATGCTGACGCGAAGGAAAAGGTCTCAGCCTACTGCGAAGCAACGCAATATTATCGATGACTGTTCATGTTCATCAAAATTTGAGAACCTTCTTTTTTCCTTTATCATATAGGGACTTAATATAACTCCCACAATAACGATGTTTTATTTCTGTCCTTTAAATCTCTTCTTTTGTTTAACAATTTGTGCCATCAACTCACCGCCCACATCTCGTGTAATCCTTGAGGCATAAGAAATGTCAACCACAATACTAAGAAAATTTTATAATTGAAAGCCTAACTCAACTCACGGAGGACCCTGCCGGCAAACTTTGGTTTAGAGAAGTTGAGTAAAAGCGTAGCTGCTTGCTAATGGACTCATTATAAGAACTCTTCACTGAATATATCCTGAAATATACAGAGCACACATGAAAGAAAAGAACAAAAAATAAAGCGAGCGACACTATTCAGCGGTCATGTTACCGCACGAAAGCTAGTCTTAAGATAACTGTGTTTTTCTTAAACCCATTCGTTCGTGCAAATAAACCAATTTGAGGGTGTCTGTGGACATCGTCCTATGTACGCAATACGCAACTGTAGCCTTAATTACGAGTCGCAGCGTCTTCATAATTAGAACGGTGTATGTGTACGTCCTCTTAATGCCAAGTACCGTCCTGGTGAGTCCTTGTTGGCAATGAGAGAACCTAAGACAAAATGCAAGCTCTGCCCACAACTCTGCTTCACTGGGGAATTACAGTCGTACTAGCTGGTTTCCATTCGAACCGTAAGTACTTCTACACGGCTGACGTAAATTCTAAGAAGACTAAGAGGTAAAGGTTCGTCGTTAATATTTGAAGCATTACATTTCGCTGAGCAGCAATGTCATAATCCCTCACGAAATTTACTAGGATGTTCAAGTTTCCGACCTAAAACCATCGACACAAACGTGTGTCTGTATGGGAAAAAAGTAAACTATCTGAACTGCTCGAGACGTATTTGATGTCATGAAAATAAATAAGCGCTATTGGACGAAGCATGTATTCAATATCTTTGTGGGAGGGACCGCGATGGATGTGGACGGAGCTGGCGTTTTTAAAGACGATAGTCATTCTTGGGGAACTTAAACGCAGAAATTTTGGTCTGTCTTTCTGTCTTTTTGTTTGTCGGCACCACTGACCTCCTCCTAGTGGAGATCAGTGGTCGGCACGTCCCTCGATTCAGCCACTCGGCCAAAGTTGAACCACTTGCACAAGGGCCAGCCATCGTGAACGGCTCACTAGGTTCATACTTGTCTACATGGTTGATCAAAAAGCAAACATTACGCATATCTGAGGCGCAACATCACTAGGTAAGTATTAGATGGTGTGTTCCTTTAATAGAAAATACATAGATACGTAATTCTAGAGACCCTAGTTTCTTAAGCTGCGCTGAAAATGCGACTGCGCCGAAACTTGGCTTCCTCCGTGCCCTCTGCGCGAGCTCATTGTTGTGTTTCGGTTTCAGTTCAGTATTGCACTGTACGAGTGCCATGGGACGCCGCTCTGGCATTCCTGCTTTACCCAGGCGACGTGAATATAAAAGAGTGTGTGGAGAGTACTCGTTGAGTGCGGACGTTTCTTCTGCTTCGGCGCTTCGCGCCAAACCGCGTGTTCGGGCTGGCTGGCGTCCCCGCCGGTCGCGTTGGTCACCGCCGGTCTTGCCTGCTGCTGCGCCGGGACTACCAGCCCGCAACACAGCATTCACGTTTCCCGACGTATTGCCAGATGGCGATCATATATCACGCAGCGCCTCTTCTATCGTCTTTACACGACATTTGCAGCGAAGCAGGTAGATACGCGGCCAATTTTTTCTCTAACGGACTATGGTTCGTTGTGCGTTCGATGTCTGTCAGTGGCGTGCATTGTTCATCTAATTAACCTTTACATCTTACTTATGCCGAAGCAGAGTGTTATGCATTCCCAGAGACAAACAACTCTATTAACCCTTTCAGTCCCAAATTAATTATTTTAAATGTAAGCATCCAGTTTTTAAATTTTGAAATGTGCATGATCATAGTAGTCCAAAAAAATGAAAAAAACCTTTGCTCACACTTTTCAATGAAGAGTAATTAATGTCCAAATTAATTTAATAAATAGTTATTATTTAAAATATTTCTTTATTTTTACTTAATTTATAACCTAAACAGTTATTTAGATGGGATAGCATAATGACCAATATAGCCAACATTCCAATTTTCGACGCAAAACTAAAATAAGTGCCCTATATCTGCATGGTGAAAGTAGAAGCTGCCTCAGTGAAATGCACGAACAACCACGATCACTTCTTGAATTTCTTTGTTCACACATGACCTCGCTTTGTTGGTGCAACAGGCTGGCACCATATGTAGAGCAGATGCTAATGAGCTCTTAAGGAAGAACAGCGCTTTATCTTTACCAGGTGCTTACTGAGTGACCCAAAATATTGATGATTCCAATTGGAATCACTGGGCCTGAAAGGGTTAAAAACCCTCCTCTATCTTTCTCTACATCGTCAGTACGCATGCCACATAAGCATCTATAGAATTTGCCGACTGTGGCTTGGTGTTGTTTTCTCACAATATTTTGCCCTCCGAACCAGCATGAATCAAGGTGGTGCTTGCAACCACTAGGCAACGATGAAACGACCTAACATGTTTTGTGTCACTGTCCCCGCTACAGGGCGCACAGGCTGTCGCTAGTGGCCGTGTTGGTTCGCATCGACGAAAGGCCCCTGTCGGACCGGACAGAATTAGAATGCCTACCTAAACTGTCATCGTACCAAAAATCTATTAAGGCTTTAGTATTCATTTTTTTTTTTTGCGTGGCGCTGGCCTATTGGAGAGACCATATAAAACTCCCGCTTCTCATCTCTTGCTTTTCTGTTGTTTTTTTTTGGCGTCTGCTATTCTCTCCGCTCTTCTTGCCATGTTTATTTCTCCTTCCCCCAGGTTAGGGTAGCAGATCACAAGTTTTCGATCCCGCTTAAGCTCCCCGCATTACCTTCATTTATAACTCCTTCGCTCTCTTTCTAATAGCGTGTCTTTATCTTAAGTACCGGGTCAGCACCGTGTGCTTCTATGGCATGATTGTTAGTGACATGATTGGGCTGATCGATTCACCCAGATATGGTGCTCCCGAATTTGGTGACCCATATATTTGGCCTTTCGGAAATGACAGGAACGAAAGGGCCGGATCTGCATTGAGCGTGACGGTAAAATTACATTCGACCCTCTTTCATACTCTTTTTAGGTCCCTTTTAAAGGAAACGCGTTTGCACTTATCCTGCCGGAACGTGTTCTGTATGTCTTGTTTTATTCTGTATGTCTTTGTATACCGGAGCAGTAAATATTTACGCCATGTAAACGTCTCTCCTTCCCCTTTCACTAATGTAAACGCAAAAGGCGACCTATTTTGTGGGAGACGACGCCGTTGCGTTGTATACAAACTATATTAAGCTCCATGTGTTTCCTCCGTTGAACCTACAGCGCTTTCAGATAAGTGTTTACTAGTGAAAAAGATACGCGCGCCACTCTTTATTTTCTCTTGTCCTTTCACAGAGCCAGTATGGTCTGTACTCTCGCTACCAAAACCTTTGGGAGAAATTGTGCCGTGTTGTTTTTTTTTTTTTTTTCGGTGCGTGGCCAGGGTGGCTAACATAATGGGGTCCAGCCTACACACGCGCGTTAGATCGATCCAGTGCTTTGAAAAAGGTTTGACGCTGTGGAGCTGTGTTCGAGTCAGTTATACCTGTCTTTAAAATTTTTTGCTGTTGAAGTGGTTCCTGAAACGCTGGTTTCTGTAAGCATCGTCGTTCAGTTTGGGCTTACTTTAGCGTAGGCATAACGTAAAAGCTAACCAGCACGCCTGGTAACCGCTGGATGTGGTTTACGTAGACCATTTACTACGTAGCGTATGTGTAGATAAACTAACAACACGCATACTTATTAACGAAGTGCGCGCTAACGAGCGGCAGCCCGTAAGTCCGCTGATAGTGTGTAAGGTATTGGGCGTGAGGCAGCTGCTCGTTTATGGATGTCCTGTGCTGTTTAACGTAACCTGACAACCACTTTTATTCTCAATAAGGTCGAAGTCTGGGTCAGTTGGTACATGACGCTGAGGCAAAAACCAGTCAAAAAGACGCCGGACAAGGGGTGTGTGTCACTTCTTCCCCTTGTCCGGCGTCTTTTTGACTGGTTTTTGCCTCAACTTTTAATCTCATCATGCCGGAAATTACTTCCTGTGAGTGATGTTGTGCCGGTCGCTGTTTATTTATTTTCACTCCAGTTTCCTACATGAGTAACCCTCGTAAACAAGGCGTTTTTATTCCGGATGTATGGTGTTCTCATTCATGAAGGAAAGCAGGCGATGTCGATGGTCTGAAGCTTAGGCTCTTGACTATGCAGCTGCTGCGTTGCAGAACATACGATACACGGTATTGCCGGCATACGTCAGCCCTCAAAGGGAAGCTGTCATAGTTATCAGCCTTAATCGTTATTCATATCAGGATGATACTCCTTCAAGGACTCCTAAACAAACCATGAAAATTCGAAGAACGAGCGCGTTATTCACTACTGGTATTTCATGTTTTTACGGTGCAATTCGGGACGCCAGTGGTCTGTTCTCGTGCCGTCATGAGAAAAAAAGCTTTCAATCGGCACATATATACGAGGAATAACAGTCGTGAATTGTCTCCTACCCTGCTTTGCCATGCAGTTGCACGCCCGTTTTGCCTTGTCCCGCGTGACTATCGTGCGCGATCAACTGATTTCACTTCGTTTTGTGCGTTTTCGGCTGCGCAAGCGGAGATAACAGCGTGCAGCCGATGTGCGCGAAATCCCGATAGGCTGAACGCTTATTGCTGGCGTTGTTCTCGTGTTCTATGAAGAAATAAGCGGCGAAGGGGAGATGGCGGCTTTGGGAAGGCTAGCGAAGGCGAAAAGGAAAAAATCTCTCATTGAACTCGAAATGGTTTAGGGGCCCTTTAAAATCCATAAAAAGCTTCTCATATTATGTCAAGCTTTTCATATTAAAAAGGAAGCTCTAGGTGTGCTACTCAGCCGACGCTCGCCTTATTCAATAAGGCGTTCGATTTTTAGAAGTCTTTAAAAGAACCTTGCTGGAACCACTTGACAAGTTTTACTGCTGCGTGTTGTTCGGCTTCAGATTCGACGAAAGTATGTGACGTTCGCGATATAGTTTTCGCCCTGCTTCGTTGACGCACGCGTAGTATTCCACGCAGGAATTGCCTTGTGTTCTTCATTAAAACTTGAGTTCATTGTGAGTGCTTGTGTTGTGTTCTTCGCTCTGGCTTCGTCATTCAGTTTGCGCCCCTCGTATTTGATTGATCCATACCAATAGGCCCAGTTTTCTGCTTTGTTGCCTGCGATCGTCCTTACCAATAATGTTCGTTCTTCGTATTCCTGTCTCAAGTGATCCAACGATGTCATTTTCCTCCTGTTTTCTCGCAACCTCATGACACAATCTTAGGCTAGTAGTAGAATATTGGTGATAAACCGGAGAATGTAGCTGCAATTCACTTTTCGCTTGGCACCGAGCAACGATTCATACTCTTGTTTGTTTTCCAAGCACTTCCGGTCAAGCACTTTCGGTTTTCCAAATATTCAGAAAATATATGTTTAAAAAATAAATTGGTACGAAACCGACGGTTCTGGTCCAAGTTAAGAGTTAAATTGGATACATATAATATCGCAGCGTAATTTTAGTCATGAGAATTAACTGAGATGATAATTAACGAAAATAATTGAATGATTTCGCTGAAAGAGTAGACGCTTTTCTTGTGAGCAACTGGGATGGTAGCGGCACCTGGGGGAGCAGATCTCAACCACGCGCTTCGTTCTATGCGGCCTCGGAGATCGGCTTCTGCCGTGCGACGAAACACAAGGTTACTCCAAGCAATTCACCGGGAACTGATGGACGCCAAGCTGCGAGTGTCCCCACCTGACATCTAAGGCGAGGATTACAGTTACCTGGGGATTTTTTGCATCGATTAATCCCTTCACGCTCTATCTTCCGGCCCCCGCCACGGTGGTCTAGTGGTTATGGCGCTCGAATGCTGACCCGAAGGTGGCGGGATCGAATCCCGGCCGCGGCGGCTGCATTTTCGATGGAGGCGAAAATGTCTGAGGCCCGTGTACTTAGATTTAGGTGCACGTTAAAGAACCCCAGGTGGTCAAAATTTCCGGAGCCCTCCACTACGGCGTCTCACATAATCATATCGTGGTTTTGGGACGTTAAACCCCATATATTATTATTATTATTATATCTATCCTCCGGTGAAGCTCTCAGGTATTGTAATCTTGTCGCGGGACATATCTAACTTCGCTTGTGTTTGCTTGGTATAGACACGTTCTATCAAACCGTCGCTTATCTATTACATACTCCATGCGTCACCTTCCCACCTCTATGTCTTCATCCTAACTAATATAATGGCTACGCAAAGTGGGTTCCTTATCCATGCTGCCATCTTGAATTGCCTTAACTTTACGCGTATATATATATTATACCATTGTTCGTTGCCCAGTCTCGAGCTTCTTCTGATAATATTTTTTGCAGCTCAATATCTAACGAATACTTGGACGACACCAGTAGAGTTCAGTGCCTGCATGCTTTTGTATTGTAAGGTATCGGCTCGCAGGGTAGCGTTGCTTACAAATCTGTAGAAAAGGTGACCAGTGTCACATCTGTTGGGCAATCTCAATAAACCTTAACGTGCCCGCTTCTACGACCGTACTCGGTATTGTACATAGTTTATAGACATGTAGAATCCACTTTCCCTATTTTTCAAATATTTTTTTTACAATATTTGTATAGCTTCAAGAACGTTCGGGATGAAAAAAAAAAAAGTCACGGCAGCCTCGCACTAGAGGTGCCAAGCCTGAAGAACGGAGCTGGGTGGCATATTCCTTGGTTATCTTTATTTTTCGCTTTCTCTTTGTTTCTTGTATCTCGTTGTTGTATCAGTTTCTTTCTATTTCTTTCTTTCTCTCTCTCTCTCTCTTTCTATTTTCTATATTTCTTTCACTTTATTCCCTTTCTCTCTCTCTCTGTCTTTCTCTCTCTCTTTCTTTGTTTCTGTCTTTCTATCTCCGTGTATGCTTTTCTGTCTTTTTATATTTTTATGTATTCATTCTCTTATTTGTGTCTATTTTTCTCTTCCTCTTTCGTTCTATGACTTCCTTTCTCTTTATTTGTTTCTTTGTTTATTTCTTTCTTTCTTTTGTTATCTCTTTCTCTCTCTTTTTCACGTGTTCGTTTTCGTTTGACACTCACACCTGCTGTACACGGTAGTGGGGCTTGCTCAATTCCTGTGGCGCATACCCACCCGAGGAGTGCTGCACGACGGAGCACGAGTTACCGATAGCTTAAACAGCTTCGCTGCTAAAACATACTTCCTCATTATTTTTTGGATACCTTGTTACGCACATATTGCCAATCATTGAAAGTTTATTTCGTCATTTCTGAATATAGAAACTCACATCCGGCGGCAGCGCTTCACTAGCCATCGGTCTCGTCAAGCAATCCCCGCATAAGCGCAAGATCGGGATTTCAGAAATAGGCCAACTCTGCGCATGGTTAGCGTTAGTTATCGCTCATATCTGCGAAAATCACGGCGATAGACGTGCGATTTTAGCAACAAGCAACGTGCTCCTGCTCACCTTGTAAGTCTTCGATGGAAAAAAAAGAAAGACCAGAGTTTAACAAGACAAGAAATTCCTTTTTTGGCTGTCTCGCTTGCGAACGCAAATGCTGTCCTTGCCGTTCAAGTGATAATCTTCATACACGGCCAGCTATTGGCTGGGAAGCATCGCACGAGAACTACGTAGATTGAGAGGTTCTATATGCACGTAGCAACCTTCTCCTGGTCCCTTTGTCTTCGGCAAGTGTGTTCATACTTAGCCTACATGCAGCGCTAGTATGTGTCTGTGTGTCTTCTGCATTCTTCTCAGACACGCTGCATTTACCAAAACCCTTTCTTGTCTTCCTTATGGCTTCCCCACTGCGGGATTGCGTAGGATAAAGGGAATGATCTCCCCAGATCGCCTCACTTTTCGTTGGACATATTCTTACGATACGTTTCGAACAGATATGGAGTTAAAAGGCGTACAGTAACGAATATCAACGAACGTCATTTATGCCTAGTTACTTGAAATCTGAAATGCCACACGTTATCTCTCTTCAGACGTGTTCTCAACATGAAGTTCCTCATTTTGGCACCTAGCGCACAACACGAGACAACGACCGAGTGACAACCGGGCAAGACAGGCGCTAACTTCCAACAGATGTATATTTAGAGCATCACGCCCAGAGATACGGTGTTAATGAAAAGCCTGCGCAACCGCATTTGTCACATTTGACATCAGATACGACGAAAAGTGCGAACTAAAAGCCAGCCAAACGTTGAACTGTAACATTAGGAGACGATTTATATTGTCCTTTCCGCTGAGTCGTTCACGGCTTGTGATTAAGCAAAGGACCAAATGCAGGCCATTGTAAGAAGCACTTCATCACTTCATTTCTATTTTGACATCCATTCTTAAGCTTGTTGTCGTTTCGACTCTATCAAAGGAGGGGGGGGGGCGTAGGGGGGGGAGTGCTGAGCCCGGTTTGTGATGGTGAAACATGCGCACGTCTATGGCTGTGTTTACAGGTATGCACAGAATTACAGCTTCGCCCTCAGCTTCGCCTTCAAGGACATGCTGACATGGCGACATCTCGCGGTGGCGGCCGCGCACCCGGCCATAAATGATCGGAAATTCGGCCAGAAATCATATATGACCAGCAGAATTGTCTCCCTCGCTAACTCCCAATTAGGTGGTGTGGAGGCCGACTTGAACACTCCCGTAATGCTTCAGTGATGTTGCACAATGCACGTAAGTTCTCAGGAAACTTTCATATTTTAAAATGCTGCGCATGAGGCATCTTGTACATTCTAAGAAAAAAAGAAAAAATCCACAGGGTCTCTCAAACATTCGCCTAAGACGACTCGAAGGCGAAAGCCATCTTTTTCTACTCAGCCAATGTATTGATCTTCCGCCGCCCCCCTCCCTAAGCTTTTTGCGCCTAACGAGGTTTTGCACTGCCTCCGTGATCAGCCTACTTTTGACCAAGCGGCGATATTATGTGGTGACGTCACCATGTGACGTTACGTGATGGTCACGTCCTATAGTGGCGTCATTAGATAATTTTTTTCATCAGTCGTGTTGACACCGCCGATGGTCAATTTTCGCGTTTGATGAGGCGTCGAAGGCTTTCGCCTTAAAAAGAGTATGTGTGACTCTTTTCGGCGAGTCCTCCCTTTGCACACATATGACTCTCTTTAAAAAGACACATTGATTATCTTTCGGGTCGCACGACTCTCTCACGAGAGTATAATGTTCTCCAAAAAGTGTTCTCGCGTGTCTTTGGAGAGTTATTCATATGGCAAGTCAGGACTCACTAAAAATAGTCACACTTTTATTATTATTTTTTCTTTGTTCTTCGAGTGTAGGCAGTGTTCTTGTATAATAATATCTCCTGGGAACCTAGGCGAGCTTTGCGGTGCTGTACTGCATTACCAAAATGTTCCAGTGACACACAAGTACATATAACCATGAACAAATTTTGCCATCCTCTTTGTTTCATCAGGCATAACTTTTTTCAACCTCTGTACCATTAAGTATTCGTAGAGCACGCGGACGCCACCGAGAGATGGCGCGTAATGTACATACCTGCCCCAAGATCATGGCTTTGCTCTAGCAGACAAGTCAACCGGCATTGTCTGTATAAGCAAGTTCTTGCTCTTAATCTTTAGCAAGTTACGGTAACACCGTACGGAAGCACGGCACAGTATTACCGTACCGCTCCTCCTTTCTCGCTCGTCGTGCTTTAGGCGGTTCCAGTTCCAGTGACGGTGTGTTCCCTGACCGACAGGTCTCTCGTTAAGAATGCATAGACTGTGAGGCCACAATGAGGCGTGAGAACCCCATAATAATTTTTGAAACAGCATTTGTGGTGCTGGGGTGCCTTCACTGGAATTAGGAGCGGCAAAAGCACAACGAGCGAGAAAGGAGGATCGGTACGGTAATACCGTACCGTATTTCCGTACAGTTTACCGTAACTTGCTGAAAGACCCTAATAGGCCTCTCCCACGCTTATGGGGAGGGAGCTGGCTGCAATAGCTCATCGGGGAGTGGGGTTGTTGGGATAGCCCCATAATATGTAATCTTGCCCACATATCATTGGTGTTGTGGCTTGTCGTGCTTGGTCCCAGTTTATCAATTTATCCAGCTTGTTGTATTTAATAACTGCGCCCAGCCTTCTTGGACAGAGTACGCAATGTGTTTCAGCCCTCCTTAGCTATAGCTACGGCCCCCTGGGTCCCAATCTAGCCATCCCGTCAAACCTGGCTCCCCCAATTTCCGCTCCCATTTCGTTTGAATAAAATTTATTTCACCCCGATAGTGACCTCACACCCGTACCGCGTAGTGAATAAAAAAAACTTGAGTGCAGTCTCATTATGTCCTATTTTTCTTCACAAAAACAACATATATAGTTGCGAGTGACTGTTCTCGCCTTTTCTGTTGCTGCCCGCAAAAGGACGGCTCTTTGATCCGTGCCGACACTACCCGCAAAGTTCAACTTCTTTCTTTGTGGATGAATAGAGTTGGGGTTCTCCCGCTATTCTCCTTCGAAAAGCTCGGTGCCGTCCGCGCTTCTCGCCACCAGCTTTCGTAACACTCAATTTGTGCCTTAATGAAACATGCGATCGCCTTAGATCAGGGCGAAGTCTTTCCTGTTCTCCGGCGGCTTCTTTGATTTGCCGACTGCTGATTCGAATAGGTGAGAACGGACTCGAATGACACTTAAACAGACAGAGCAACGCGCGGAGGAAATTCTTTTCTTTGTACTCTGCTGTGTATCTCTGAGGGACGTGGAGCCCCACCTCATCATTAGTTTGAAAAAAAAAAAAAAAATTGGATGACGCTTGAGCTTCACCTTCAAGAGTGGATTGTGGCAGCGTAATTGGGTCCCGTTCGCATCACCTTCTCATACGCTAACCAGACATCGCTTCCCAGTGGGCACCTCAACCATGCTGCTAAGAGAGAAATGTTTGTACGCGTAACATTGGCCTTTTTTAAACTGTCCTAGAATGTCTATTGCAAGTACTGTTGCTAAGTGCCCGCTACGCCATAATTCATCATGCTGTGAATCAGCGAGGCACTTGCGTAGCCAGGAGGGGGGTGGTGGAAAGGTTCAATCCCCTCACTCCACGAACATTTTCAGTTTTGCATGTGTATATATCGGCGGTACACATACAAACACACGCACGAACATAAAGAGTGGTCGAACTCCTCCCAGAAAAAAAATTCCCGGTTACGCCCCCGTAGCGTAGTACTTACTACATGTCCATAAGGCAATACACGCAATTACGCAGCGGTACGCTTTTTGATGCTGTGTCTGACAATGATTAATTATGCCTGAGCACATTGTAATGGATGGTCCTTTAAACCATCCACTCGTTGCGTAATTAATATGGTGTGAAGTCTGGTGTGATTTTACGCTTCTCACACGCAATATGAAATGTACTGAATGAAAACAACGATGCCCCTGAAACACGAGTACCATAAAAAACACTTACAACAGACGAGCGCAAGGTTGACACGACTCCTCGCACTGTATAACATTCTTACAAGGTTTCTTTCCCACAAAGCTTCAAGGACTGGCGTGGCTCTGTTGTAAAACACCTGCTTTCCACGCTGAAGCGCAGGGTTCCATTCCGGCTCTGACGCATGATTTTAATTTTTGCATCCATGTAAATTTCTGGCTCCCGAACAACGGTATTTTTTCGCTCACAATTGGCGAGACGCCGACACCGATGCTGACAGCGACAATGGAATTTTTGCGAAACGAGCTCTATAACGCTATGGCGTTAAAATGGTATCCAACTGTGTAAGAAGTGATCTCCCTAATGCTATCATTGCGGTAACTATTAAAGTATCGATGAGCAGAAGCTCGAACTGTTCGTCGATATCATACAATAGTGCTCTTATAGGGGCAAAAAGTACTCTGCAGTCGATTACGACGGTGTGCTACATTTCTGCGAATTGAAACTACATTGAAGTTTCTCTTGAGCACATCTTTATCATGCAGTCGTAATTATGTTTGCTTCTCCTGTGTCCGACAATACAGGGGTTCATTGATCCAGTTCCATTTTATTATTTAAATAATGAGTTGTAGTTGTGGAAAGGTGATACCTGGGTGGGCAAATACGTACATTTACGGATGTTTTTTACTAAGTAGGAATAAGCGCCTATATGTCACGATTTATTGAGTGCACTTTTAAAGAAACTAGCACGGCGACAACGGCGCATGCGTCGTACACGTGTTTTGTAGCCCTAAGCGACATAAGAAATCCACAGGGATTTCAGGAAGAGAAGGCATACTTATGCTTTCTCTTCCAGTGGTGGTTTTCCCTGAAGGGCCCCTAAACCACTTCGAGGTAACAGACTAGAGTGGTTCCTTTCTCGCCTTCACCACCTTCCCTGCAGGCGCCATCTAGTCCTCGCCACATATTTCTTCATAAATCACATGGACAATGTCAGCACTAAGCGTTGCGCCTATCAGGATTTCACACTTTTCGGCTACACGCAGCTGTCTCCGCTTGCGCAGTCGTAAACGCATAAGGCAAAGTGAAAGCAGTTGACCTCGCACGAGAGTCACGCGAGACAAGACAGAACGGGCGTGCAACTGCATGGAAAAGCAAGGAAGGAGACAATTTGCAACTGGTACACCTCTCATATGAACCAGTAGAGAGTTTCGTGCCTTGTGACGTAACGGCAACACAGTGCTGGCGTCACAAATTGTGCCGAAAAGACGGGAAAAACCAGGAGAGAATAAGAGGTTGGTTCTCTGAATTTCAGGGGTTGTTTAGGGGCTCTTTAACACACGGCTTTCACGCTCTCCTTTTACTGCCATACCAGTGGAGTTCCATTAAATATTTTGTTCCGCATATATAAGCGTCTATTTTTCTAAACAAGTACACGCTCAATACACTTATACAAAGGCAGATGCTACAAAGCAGCGCGAAAAATTAAACATGCGCAGAAAAAGAGCGTTAAGTTCTCTTACTACATTTATGTTGTCTCGTAGTGCTCGACAACGTTCGCCGACACAGGATGGTCAAAATGAGATTTGTGATAAAAGCAAAAATAAAATGTAAATACCACTTTATGTCCCCATGTCGCAATAAATACGCTCTTTGACACGAAGTTTGAGGACATAATAAAGTGAGCCGTGGAGTGGGATGAATTGTTCTCATAGCTTCGACTTTACATCGTTCTTGAATTTCATTGCTTTTTCACGATGCAGCAGATGGTCGTGCCTTCGAGGAACTTACGACGCTAAGTTACGCGCTGCCGGCCATAAACCCACACAACATCCCGAAGGTACTCGTCTTCCGGGTTCAGAGATAAGACGTTTCAATAATCGTGAATAAGATGAAGGGGCACTTATTGAACGTATAATTCCATGCCGAGATAATAATTGAAGTGCAAACTTTCAGACCTTCAATAAATATTTTAACTAAAAAAAATTCGGCAAATCCCACGTACCATGGGAGTCGATGTTATGCGAAGCATGCGGCGGGTAGGGGACGGTGGCGTAACCTTTTTTTACTGAGCGACACGTTACAAAATGACGCTAAAGATTTGTATAAATTTTATACGCACACATATATATATATATATATGTTGCAGAGCCGCATATGTGTTATATAACCAGTTGTTTACGGTTACGTATGCAACGTGGGTATTACCAACACAGTAGCGGTAAGCTGATACGTAGTGCTTATACCTGTCTCAAGAACGCACGCACGTTTCAGGAACCCGTGTACATGTGTGCAAGAAGTTCTTGACAGTTCTTGAACAAGGGCATCATCACCGTAATTAGTGAGCACCAGCAGCTGGTCATGACTTGTTATAGTATCCGGTCGTGATCGTGGTGACGAGGGGTCCATGTGTAGTGAAGTATGTGGTATAGTAGAGCTGTTGGAATTCGTGGATGCCTCGGTCACTTCGTCGACAAATTGTCTGTCGACAGAGCCGGCGACATGTCGGAACCTGAAGCCACCCATCGCATTGATGAGGTTCAGGCCGTCGAGGCTGGTAGGACTGGATAGTGCTACGTAGACCAACATCAGTGGATGGTGTTTGTCGTGTTCGTAGACTACCTGGGTGTGTGTGGCCTACGTAGCCTAATCTACAAAGCGGCTGTCAATCAATCTGGCATCATCCTCGGTCAGCATGAGGCCATCGCCCAGCCTCGTAAGAAATGAAGAGGACACTGCGCCGTTCTGGTGGACGAAGTGCACTTTACGGTGTGGTGATGTGGATATCATATGTAACTCTCGTTAATGTATTCCTCCGGGGTCGAGCAATGCTTGAATATAGCTTGCTGAATCGTAGGAATACAAACGTAATGTTTATTAGACTGCTATAAAAGCGGAGCCGACACTGGAACTACAGACGTTAATCTGATACGACGCCTGTATCGTAGGAGTACATATCGTAGGAGTATCATGTAGCGTTTATTGCTTTCTTGTAAAATTAGATAGCCAGCACCACAACCACAATTGACGTTGTACCGAATTACGCCTGCGTAGGCTGTTTTTTTTCAAACCAGTTTATAGACCTGGCGTGGCTCAGTGGTAGAATACCTGATAGCCACGCAGAATTCTTGGGTTCGATTCCTGCTGGGATCCTAATTTTCATTCTTTCTATTCGTTGAGTCAATGCTGCCGACGTTGGTTTTCCTTAACGCTTTAGCATTTAAGTAACCAATGTCTGTTCTCGCCGTTCCTGGGTAGATATAAACTGTCAATCACCTGTGGCGCATACCCGTACACCGCGGCCCATGGTAAACGGGTATGTGCCACACGTGTCTAGTGGAAAGGGTTTGACGACGTACGCGACAGGATTTTAACGTTAGTCATGTCATGACCCGGCAATCATATTCGTCAAATCATCTTACCCTCCCATGCCAATTTTGGTCTACACCAAGTTAAGGAGGCGATCATGAGAGCACCCAGACGTAGGCGGCTAGATAGATAGATAGATAGATAGATAGATAGATAGATAGATAGATACGTAGATAGAAACGCTCAAAGTGCCAGAGGTTCGCTAAGAAATGCTTCGCATTTAAAACGTACCCATATCAAGTGCGTATGCCCGGGAATTCACGATGTATTTTTGATTAAACATTCTCGCGTACATATTAACTAAACCTAACATGCATCAGGAAATGTCAGAGACCAGCGGAGCATATTTCATAGGTTCGGTTTTCACTGCTTATTATAAAACCACACGAGTGTTGTTTGAGCTGCGAAACGAGAAAATGTGCTTTCTCTCTGCTCTAAATCGGCGGAAGTACTAGAGTTCTGGTCGCCTGCGGATTCTTATACGCTAATGGAACATTGAGCGCACCGCTTGCTTTGTCCTCGATGCTGGTTAAGCTACACTCCAAGCATTGAGAGCAAAAGTAAGCAACAGAACTTGAATTGTCAAGTAGTAACTACAATATTTCAACGTTCGTGGAAGCCCATAACAAAACTACCCGCTTTCTCCACTGCCTGCATCAATCTATTACAGCGAACATACAAGGCAGCCAAGGTAATTTATCATTAGCAGGCTACAATCCAGCTAACCCAAGTTTCTCTTCTAGTGGCCTTTTTCGTTTTTTGTATTGATTTATTTATTTTGCACTGTAGAACCTGCAAGAATAAGTAGCCGAGTAGATATAAGCCAACCTCTCCACAGCAGGCCCGTAGAACAGAGAACAGAACATATGCCGAGGTAAGCATAGCGGAAAATATCTGTGAATTGTTTGCGCTTTTTTACCTAAAGCGCAAAAAATAAGTGATGATGGGGCATAAAATGGGATGAATAACACGACTTGTTACCGCTGAGACTACAACCATGATAATAGTAATCATGATGCGGGAGCCGTGGGTGTGGCTTCCGCCGGGGGCGAGTTTTTTTTTTTTTTTTCACAAGCGCAGAAGAAATTGTATAATAACGCTTGTGAAAGCTTTTTTTTTTCTTGCTGGGATACATCCTAAATGTATTTCAGGTGGCCCGTAATGTTAATACGTTGGCTTGATCTTCCCGATCATTGGTTAATGTGTCAAACGGAGCGCTTTGAGGGCAGTGACGCGCATTTCTTATAATTCACTAGGTGTCCCGCACGAGCGGCAGGTATCTCTCCACTGAACGGTACCAAGCAGCATACTCAATCTGGTTAACCCCCTGCTGCTCCTCTCCGCCCTTTTTCAAGCGACGCGATCTCGAATGCCTGAAATTGCTGCATATTCTCGTAAACACTCCACGCTACTTATTAACTAACGAATATCTGTCTCCCGATAAACTAAAAACCACAAGAGAACAGACACATATTTAACGTCACACCATTTCAACTACGTAACAACCTATTTAAAATATTATTATTTTCATAATAATTGCTGGGGTTTTAGGTCCCAAAGCCACGATATGATTATGAGCGACGCCGTAGTGAAGGGCTCCGGACATTTCAACCACCTGGGGTTCTTTAACGTGCACCTAAATTTAAATACACGGGCCACACGCATTTTCGCTTCCATTGAAAATGAGGCCGCCGCAGTCGGGATTCGGTTCCGCGACCTTCTGGTCAGCAGTCGAGCACCTTAACCACTAGACCACCGTGGCGGAGTCAGCTTCTCCCCGCGCGCTATTGAAAAATGGAATTGGGCTGCGGTATGTAAAGATGACAAAATAATTGATTAATGTACGTATTTTATTCTACAATTTATGAATACCCATACAATTCGTATGTGTCTGTGTTTTCAATTTAATTTACTCGTTTCTTGGCCGATCCCTCGTAGTGATTGTGAGTCAGTGATGTGGGCCATCATCATCAATTTTTCTCCATGACTGGCATCGCAATTCCATAATAAAGCGACCGACATTCGTTCGAGTACTCTCACAGAAGTAATTCGAGGGGGCGGAAGTTTAGTCAAGAATCTCACTGCAATTCTGCAGTCATTTATTGCGTTTTCGGTATACACGCTTTCAGGCGTCGGTCGTCGTCGCTACGAGCTTTGTTCGGGCGGATTATGGGACGATTTGTTCGGGTTTTCTTTCAGCCTTATACAACTCGTTCTATGAATGCCGTCTCGCGTAGCGTCTTATAGGTATTCTTGGTCCTTTCAAGATCAGGGAAATTCAGGAAGCATCTTTTTTTTTTACTTGTGGGTTACTTCGCTTATCGTGCGGGAAGCGTCATCTGCGAAAAGTGAGTGCCGCGTTAGGTCTTCGAGAGACTCCTACGCATAGCCCCGATCGCATTACAACGATTTCATCGGTTCCTACTGGCAGCCTGCGAATAACGGCTGGTCGCAACGACTACAGAATTCTGACTCGTCAGCTGGGTGTGTTAGCTTCCTTTCTACGGCGAATTCTGTTTTTTCTTTCGATTTCTTCATTATTCTGCATTCGTATGCCGGTCTCTTCTCTATTTTTTTTTTGCCCTGGAGTAGTAGAAGAAAGTAAAAAATAAATCTCGAGGCATTCTGTGGGTGACAGGGATGTCATAACCATATCTTCGGGGTCCGAAACTTTTTTGACGACATATACTTGAGAAGTACTTACAGACCTTTAGCGCAGCAGTAGGAACGAGGAGAGTGGCTGCCATTTGTGAGAAGAAAGCACGAAATGAAAGAAACGACGCCAAAAGGAATGTTATTGCCGATTCCGGGGTAACTGAGATAGAAATACGATATCATTATTCCGGAAGATAGGAAATCGGCGGGGCCGAGCTGCTGTGCACTTTGACTGATCCACAGGACATCACTGAAGATCATGAATTATTATTAGGAAAAGATCCTTGACTTCAAGCACCACCCCGAAGTCCTGGAATCAAAAGAACTTACTGAGGAGAAAAGAAAGAAGATAGCTTTCTCTCTCGAGTCGCCTTGAAAAAGTTCACAAGGGACCGCGTCACTTTTTTATTCCTTACTTGCGAACTACACTTCACCACCACTGTGCTCATCCTATTACGCCACCCACTCATAGCGGACACAAGCCTCTGGCTTCTGGGTATAAAGGAAGACGAACAAGAAGTGCGTTCGTAAAAATTCCGTATTCGCGAAGTGAGGGGAACTCTTTGTTGAGATCGCTTATACAAGAGTCCGCAACTACTGACTGGTCTAACCCAGACCATCGGCATAGGTGTCTGCGGGAAACAGACCTTCACATGACGTTTCGGTTCCCGGCTAAAATGAAGCGATGCCACGTCAGTCTGCTGCACCGGATTCGATTAAGCGTCGCCTTCACTCGACGCTACGTGTACCGTATCGGCCGTGCGGACAGCCCCAACTATGAGCGCTGCCAAGTAGATGAGACTTTAACCCATCTATTGGGCGACTGCCCTCTGTACGTGTCCCATGAGAAGACGCTGGCTTCAACGTTAGCCGGCATCGGTGTCAACACTCTAAGTGAAACTAACCTATTGTCCGCAGTGTCCAACCAGACAGCATCAACGACTGCTACAAGGGCATTTATAGATCTTCTCAAGCGTACTGTGCATGACAATAGACTTTAAGAAGACAACTGTGTTACATGGTTATTGTACATACGCATCACCTCTTACTTCCCTATCTTACTCTTCCTGTCCCCATCATCATCTTCATAGCTCTTTTTCCCCCTTCCCCTTTTTCCCTGTGCGGAGTAGGAGGCAAGAGCGGAGAAGCTCAGGCCGACCTCTCTGCACTCTAATAAATTCGCTCTCCCTCTCTCTCTGGCTTGTGGTCGACTCTGTGGACAATTCTCCCGGCTGGCAGCCCTGTTGCTAACTCAATAAAGAAAACAGAAGACGAAAAACGATGTCCCATTTCCTGTCTCCCGTATCTGCACTACAACAGGCTCCACACACTTGTCGCTGCTTCTGCAGCAAATGCGTGGGCGTCTGCTTGGGCAAGGCGTTTGGTCTGTTGCGACACCACGGACTTTTAAGCACATTGGGAATGAACCCCTACGCGTAGCCACGTCATTTAAGCCTGTCTGTGAAAAGTGAGATGGTGCTTGAGACGATGCCGTGCACGTGTTCAGACCTCTAAGGCCCTTGTCGGAGGTGACGCACTGCATTTTGCCTCTGGTTAACAGAAACGGCAAATCCGGGTTGACCCAACGGTGAGGATTTGGCAGTCGTGTTTTCCTGTCCACTCTTTGACCTTTTCATATTTGTATCTTCGTTACAAGCAATGCTGTTATTTATTTCTTTTCATTTCCGCATCTCTTGGCTGCTAGGTTTAGCCATGCAGGGATAACCAGACTAAGTTATATATATAGAGAGAGAACAACTTTATTAAAAATAAACGAACCTCAGTCCGGGTGCACTAATAAAAAAGTCAAGGCTTAGCCATCAGACAAGCCTAAAACTTTCAAATGTCCGAGTAGTGCCTTCATGATGTCTGGGGAAGAGTCCGCCAGCCACTCCTCCAGGGTCGCAGGTCTTAGATTGGTAGGTATGTGTTTAAGGCTCTCGCCCATGGCTGCACGGATACCCGGACAATCCCACAGAATGTGAGCGTTATCCGGGTAGCCATAGATATTTAGATAGCCGAGATGTAGAACTAGTGCGAGCAGCGGTAAGTCCAGTCTCGTCTCTCTCTGGTGGGCTTCAGATGGGTGACTGGCATATACTTGATGGAGATGGAATACCTTATGGCTCCTGGATTGCCCACACTAATCAATGCACTCACTCACTCACTCACTCACTCACTCACTCACTCACTCACTCACTCACTCACTCACTCACTCACTCACTCACTCACTCACTCACTCACTCACTCACTCACTCACTCACTCACTCACTCACTCACTCACTCACTCACTCACTCACTCACTCACTCACTCACTCACTCACTCACTCACTCACTCACTAACTCGCTCGCTCGCTCGCTCGCTCGCTCGCTCGCTCGCTCACTCACTCACTCACTCACTCACTCACTCACTCACTCACTCACTCACTCACTCACTCACTCACTCACTCACTCACTCACTCACTCACTCACTCACTCACTCGCTGCGCACTCGGGCGACAACCAAGAGAGCATCTTGAAAGAGCAGGTGGACGCCCTTGGGGAGCATTTCAAATGCGTCTCTAGCTGAATCTTTTATTTGTTTTTTTTTTTCAAGACACACACGTAAGGATTTGGATCAGAAACGCGGTTTGAATGAAACTTATCTTCGTCATTTTAGCGTTGCCAAGCCGAGGGTTCCTTTGGCCGCACGGTAGAGTTGTGCACCGGAACTCGAGGAATTGTGTATGATATTAAGCACTTCAAGTGTGACACACCCTCAAATACCACCGAGGAAAGAACATATGTTTTCTTACATCATGCAAGACACAGTATCATCGATTGCAATAAACTTGCCATGATAGAGATAGAAGGAATATAGGAAGAGTAGGGGGGTTAACTAGACTACGTCCAGTTTGCTACCTTGCACATGGTCGAGGGGAATAAGGGAGTAAAACAGAGAGAGAAAGAAAGGCACATTTCACAACACAAACACAATGCTGCGTTTCACCGGCGGTCGCTCAATTCTATTGCCGTCAAGTACTGCAGGAGGGATCGTGTGGCGTTCTGGGCTGATGTGCTGTGAGACCAGGCTCCCAAGATCTTTCCTTCAGCAAAATGCCGATCATAAAGGTTAGTACGTAAGGTGTCGAGCTGCTATGCTTAAGGAAGCGGATTCCATGCCAGGCCATGGCTTTCACATATCAATCAATCAATCAGTCAGTCAGTCAATCAATCAATCAATCAATCAATCAATCAATCAATCAATCAATCAATCAATCAATCAATCAATCAATCAATCAATCAATCAATCAATCAATCAATGGCAAGTAAACTCGCGTACTTACATTGAGCTGCACGTTAAAGAACCCCAGGTGGTCGAACTTAAGCCAGAGACCACCACGACGGCGTGCCTCATGATGATTGTCGTAGTTTTGGCATGTAAAACTCTAGCAAAGATATCTCAAAAGCTTAAGCATGAGTCAGCAAAAAAGTGATGAAGGATAACGCCGCACCGCCACCTCGCTTTTTCTAATCAAAATGACTTGCTTTACTTCTAAAACAAGCCGGACTGCTGTATCACACAGCAGAACTCTTGTACTTGCTCTCTTTGTGCAACCAAAGTTTAAACACTTGTCGAACTGGAGATTCCCGAAGAGACCGAAAACAAGGTAACTAGGAAGTATCGGGTGGAATCGGGAAACCGTGGTGCGAGAAATTCATGCGATGTCTCGAAAAGGTCTGCATTGAAAGCGCGCCCTGAAGGAATGCAATTGCATTTCTGTGGGGACCCGCATTTTTGTGAAAAGCGTAACGACATCACGGACGATGTAGGGTCAGGTTGCCCCGCCACTTCGTTTTTGTAGATAGACACATCAGCCTCGGGCGTTTCCTTGGGCTCGGTGCCCGCCACCTAGTGTATATATCAGAAGCAATTGGCTTGCAAAAGGCGTCTGTTACCGAATTTTGATTGAAATTTCAGAAAGAAAGTGGCTCGCGGCGATGCGATTCTAAATCTGCCGACTTCTGAGCAAAGGTTGCGGCAGGGAACGCTGCATTGATGGAGAAACTTCAGACCTCAGTGCATGAGTTCCTGCCATGACCAACAGCCAAATTTAGGTTTACAGTTAATCTCGCTACTTTTCTTGCACTTTATCTCTCTCTCTCTCAAATTTTAATCATTTCACATTGGGCTGGAAGACAACGACACGCTCTTTGCGATGCCTGTCGTCGTGAGAAGAAGCTACAGAACATTCTGTGCGACTGTGCGGGATATAATGTTCAGAGACAGACCGAGGCGTCCGCCGCAGCGCACCTTGTCAACCGACCAATCTGTGTTGAAATAATTCTGACATGTCGTCTACAGAAGACATCGCAGCTGAAAGCGACGAATGCACTACTTAGGTTTTAGATACGAAGCAGCTTTTGCGCTGGGCTTTGTCCGTAGTTCCATGGGAGACCGTCCTCTTTTTAAAGCCTACCATAGCCATCTGTAACACATTGAGCGCGCGCTTGCGCCAAGGAGAACACTTCATCGTCTTGTTCTTCGACCGCTTTGATGATAGTACGTGCAGAGCACTTTAGGGGCCCGGGCTGCCGTATGCTGTCCTAGCTTGGCGTAACGCAGACAAAACCACGTGTGCTGCGCGCGCTAGAACGTTCAGGCCTTTGCAAGGGGTTGGGTAAGACGCTGTGGCCTCTCCCCCTTACACTCTCTCAGCAATCACGTGATGGCGTCGGGGAACGAGATTCTGCGGACGCGCGATGAACCCGCGTGGCGCGCTCCAACAAGAGTTCGGGACGAGTAACACCAACAGCAACTACAGTGAATTCATGGTGTGCTCCACTTGCAATGACGCGTTAACATCGGGCAAGGTGCCCGTGATGAACAGAACTTTAAGTCGGCCCATGCGCTCCTTCGCATCCCCACATGGTTCCCTTTAGTGGAAGCAGGTGAAATTTTTTTAATGGAAACGGGCTTTCACAAATGGCTGTGACAGTGATATCGAGTAGCACGCAACAGTGACGAACTGTGGCTGACTGTGTGTGCTGTGTCATGTGCTATTTTAACACGAAAGTGTTTTATGCCGGGGTCCACCAAGACTTCAGTGACGTATTTCCGTCACGGAAATGACGTCGAAAAAATGTACACGATAAGATAACAAAGAAAAAAATTGGCCGCGTATCTGCGTGCTTCGCTGCAAATGTCGTGTAAAGACGATAGAAGAGGCGCTGTGTGAGATATGGACGCCATCTGGCAATACGTCGGGAAACATGAGTGCTGTGTTGCGTGCTGGTAGTCCCGGCGCAGCAGCAAGCGAAGACCGGCGGTGACCAACGCGACCGGCGGGGACGCCAGCCAGCCCGAAAACGCGGTTTGGCGCGAAGCGCTGAAGCAGAGAAACGTCCGCACTCAACGAGTACTCTCCACACACTCTTATTTACACGTCGCCTGGGTAAAACAGGAACGCCAGAGCGGCGCCCACAACCGGCAGCCTGAAGGCCGCCCACAACGCTGCTTTTTCGTTTTTTAAATATTTTTTTCACCTTCTTGGCCTTCTCAAAACTGAAGTTTTTCAACACCAACCCACGGCATTCGTACAGTGCAATACAGAACCGAAACCGAAACACAACAACGAGCTCGTGCGAAGGGCACGGAGGAAGGCAAATTTCAGCGCAGTCGCATTTTCAGCTTTGTTGAAACGGCGCTCACTAGACGACGACGAAGTAAAAGAAGGCACAGGAGCAGCGCCTGTCCTGTGCCTTCTTTTACTTCGTCGTCGTCTAGTGAGCGCTGTTTCAACAAAGATGAACGCATACCAACTCGCTCAAGCTTCCATTCTTATGCATTTTCAGCGCAGCTTAAGAAACTAGGGTCCTTAAAATTAGGTATGTATGCATTTTCTATTAAAGGAACACGCCACCTAATACTTACCTAGTGATGTTGCACCTCAGATATGCATGATATTTACTTTTTGATCGACAACGTTCACAAGTATGAACAGCCGTACCAGTTCAAGACGGCTGGCCCTTGGGCAAGTGGTTCAACTTTGGCCGAGTGGCAGAATCGAGGGACGTGCCGACAAACAGAAAGACAGACAGACAGACAGAAAGACAGACCAAAATTTCTGCGTTTAAGTTCCCCAAGAAAGACTATCGTCTTTAAAAAAATTCGGCAGACCCCACGTACAGTGGGGATCGATGTTATGCGAAGCATGCGGCTGGAAGGTGACTGTGGCGTAATTTTTTACTGAGCGAAACGTTACAAAATGACGCTAGAGATCTGTATAAGTTTTATACCCACACATAAATGTTGAAGAGCCGCATATGTGTTATATAATCAGTTGTTTACAGTTGCGTAACGCTGCCAACGGCAACATTGGTAATACCAGCACCAGAAGTTGTAAGTTGATATGTAGTGCTTATACTTGCCCCTAAAGATGGAGAACGCACGCACGTTTCACGAACCCGTGTGCATGTGTGGAAGTTCTTGACAGTTCTTGAATGAGGTCAGCATCACCATGGTCAGTGAGCACCAGCAGTTGGTCATGACGAGTTATTTATCCAGTCGCGATCGTGGTGACGAGGGGTCCATGTGTAGTGAAGTATGAGGTGTAGTACAGCTGTTGGAAATCGTGGATGCCTCGTTCATTTCGTCGACAAACTGTATGTCGATAGAGCCGGCAAGACGTTGGAACCTGAAGTCACCCTTCCCGTTGGTGAGGTATAGGCCGTCGAGGCTCGTAGGCCTGGATAGTGCTACGTAGACCAACATCTGTGGATGGCACTTGTCGTAATCGTAGACTACTTGAGCGTATGTGGCCTACGTAGCCTAGTCTGCAAAGCGGCCGTCAATCAATCTGGCATCATCCTCGTTCAGCGTGAGGCCATCACCCAGCCTCGTAAGAAATGAAGTTACGGCGTCGTTATGGCGGACTAAGTGCACTTTACGGTGCAATGATGTGGATGTCATACGTTTAACTTTCGTTAAGGTATTCCTCCGGGATCGAGCAATGCTTCAATATAGCTTGCTGAATCATATGAATACAAACTTAATGTTTATTAGACTTCTGTAAAAGCGGAGCGAACACTGGAACCAGAGTTGTTAATCTGATATGGCGCCTGTATCGTAGGAGTACACATCGTAGGACTTTCATGCAGTGTGTATTGCTTTCTTGCAATATTAGATAGCCAGCACCATAACCACAACTTACGTTGCACCGACATTACGCCTGCATAGGCTGGTTTTCCAAACCAGTTTATAATCCTGGCGTGGCTCTGTGGTAGAATACGTGATTGCCACGCAGAATGCTTGGGTTCGATTCCTGCTGGGATCCTAATTTTCATTCTTCGTCGTGTGAACGCTTCCGATGTCGGTTTTTCTTAATGCTCTCGCACTTAAGTTACCAATGTCTGTTCTCACCGTTCCTGGGTGGATTTAAAGTGTCAATAACCTGTGGCGCGTACCCGTACACCGTGGCCCATGGTAAACGGGTGTGTGCCACACGTGTCTGGAGAAAAGGGTTTGACGACATACGCGACAGGATTTTCATGTTATTCACGTTATGACCCGACAGTCATATTCGGCAAATCCCCTTACCCTCCCATGCCAATTTTGGTCGACACCAAGTTGAGGAGGCGATCATGAGGGCACCCAGACGTAGGCGGCTAGATAGATAGATAGATAGATAGATAGATACGTAGATAGAAACGCTCAAAGTGCCAGAGGTTCGCTAAGAAATGCTTCGCATTTAAAAGTTCCGTCAGCGGGCGTCGAACCCACCGCCACTCGGTCAGCAAACAACAGATGCCGGGCACGCTATCCACTGCGCCACGGTCACAGACTCTAGATGGAATACAAACGCGCCTTTTATATCTACCACTCTCCCGGTCGGCGGGGTGGTGTTGCCCTCTGAGAGCGGTAAAGTAAAGTAATTCGTCATTACTGTGGCCTCCACGATTAGCACCTGCAACGTGTTACACGCCCGTCCCATTCGGCGCGTTTTCAATAAAAGTTCAATTTTGTCAATGCTTTAACACATCGCGAGGTGTCGACCTTCGCCCAAGCGTCGTAAAAGCGTCGACCTCGCTCATAGCATCACGCTAATCGAAACCAGAAATAGCTCTGCGACGCGCACCTGCCTCACCTGGCTGTAACACCGCGTTCCCGCTCACGCGCTCGCGCCGAGAAAAATCGCGGCCGGGCTACCGGGGCGGCACGACGCGCTCTGCGTTGCCCTCTACTCCGGCCGTGGTGTTCAATCACATTTTAACGTGCCGCGGGAAGGCGACCAAGTTCTGCGCCCAATATGCGACGTCCTTCTGGCTTTCACACCTCGTTCTCTGATTACGCTTTCACCTTTAACTACTACAGGTACAACAAGGGTTTGTTTAATCATTTAACATGGTCGTTAGTCGTCGGGATGGAGATGTACCACCAATCATCAAAGTGGGTGCATACACTTTAAACGGTGCCATAGCTGCCAGACATCAATATACATTGTGCAAACTGCCTTATATCAATGTACAGTAAACATTCAGTTACTTCTGTAAGGGCCGCGCCGCGCCGCCCGAGGCGTGGTTCGCCGCGCCGCCCGAGGCGTTTCTTTTTTCTACTCCGAGTAGAAAGACGCAGTGGCCCTATTTTGGGATGGCGCTCGTCAAAAAGACGTAAATCGCACGTGAAAATCGCTCCGTGCGGTTCCACCTTAAATGGTAGGAAAGCAACGGAGGGGATCAGAAAACAAAAAGGGATAGCCGATGTCGTCGTAGACAATAAAAGGGAAAAAAGGTGACCCCTGCAGGTTTCGGCATGAAATGGGCAGATAACAAATGATCATTTAGGACATCCGAATGGATATTAAGAGATGTGGAGCGCGGCAGAGGGCAGCGAAGGGCCAGGTAGAGTACACGTTGGTCCAGTACACGTAAGCAATAGTCGCGTTCTCTTTTGCACTAGACGGCGGAGAAGGCATATCAGGGCTGCCACATTATAGCCATGCCTTCTGCTTTGTTAAGGCGAAAGCATTAGATGCCTCATCAAACCAGAAAATTGACCGCCGCCGTCCGGTGGCGGTGTCGCGGTCCCGTTACATACCATGACGTCACATGACGACGTCATCACGTGACACCGTCGCTTTGTCAAAGGTGGGCCGATCACGGAGCCAGTGCCAAACCAGCTGAGGTACAAAAGGCTTTCTATGCATCCGATCATGGAGGTAGTGAAAAACCACATTAGGAGCAGAAAGCGTTCGGGAGGGGGCGAGGGAGGATCAATGTATCGTCTGCGAAGAAAAAGAAGATGGCATTCGCCTTCCAGTCGTCTTAGGGGGATGCATAAGGAATCCTCTGAGTTTTTTTTCCTTGTAGTCTTATATAATAAATACACCGCTCAAGGCTAGCTTGCACACGGTTCGCCTGCCTTATGAACCTGTTTCGTCAAAATGCAGGCGAACCGTCGCTCAGACCACTGACGACACGCGAAAACTCATTCAGCATCGAGAAATGCACCACTGCGGAATGGAAGACCTCAGCATGGTTGTTTAATGGTAATCACTGCGGATACCTCCACGATTGCGGAACGCGTGAAATGAATTCTGACAGACGAAGCGTAAATGGAACGGAGGATGCCGCTGCCACCGTCGGCAGCCGATCTCCTGCACGTCACTCGTACAGATGCGGTATGCACGTACACTACTCACGAATTGAAATGCGAAAACTAACGGCTAATAGCGCACGTACTTTCGTTTCCAGCATGTGCTACATTTGGTTCCATAGCATAATTTTGCCTCGAACACTTCCATCAGAGCCAACGTTAGCGGTCACATTAGCAGCGACATCAGGCGGTTATCAAGAGCAGTTCTTCGTAGCAGTCGCTACACTGAAAAGACAGTGTCGCGGTTAAATCCGTGAGTGCTGTGCGAAACGAATCAAACGGAGATGCAGTTTTGGAGATGCTTTTACTGGCATGAGTCCCGCTTGGGCTTAGCTTCACGGCCTACGAGCAATATCGGTCTGCCACTGTGCCAACTGCGATAAGAGAGCGTGCCGAAAAAAAAAACGAAAAAAAAAACGGAGAACTGTTGTTGCTCGTGCACGGCAACGAGTATGGTGCCGTTCTCTTGAGGTCTCGTGAAAGTGTCTCCGAACGTGATTACCTGAGAATGTCGCCTAAGGTGCCCACCAATTATTTCTGCTTCTGTGGCGGTATTTTGTACGCGTTCCTTAAACGGACAGGCGGTCCGTCCGTTTGAGTCGCACGTGATTGGTCAATGTGAGCCTGAAAACAGCCAATGAGCGAAGTGGAAGCCTGGGTTTCAATCCAATCCAAGCCGTCTGGCAGCCATTTGTATCCATCGGTACATCGGTTTCGTTTCGGACGGTCTCTTCGACCGTGCTTTCGCCTCCGCCCGAAACAAGACACGTGACGCCACGGCTCACGTGACAATCAACGTCGCGGCGCTCGTCAGGCTCACATTGACCAATCGCGTGCGACTCAAACGGACGGACCGCCTCCGTCCGTTTTAGGAATGCTTACAAAATACCGCCACTGAGGTGCCATAGTGACTGCCATGCTTGCGGCAATAGTTCACCAATGCACTAATTTAGTCATTCGAGGCTCCGACTGCGTTTAAAACAAATGGTAAACGACCCGGAGTACTTCGTGCTCTACTGTTGTCACAAACATGATAGCAGAAGCCACTTTTCCGATGACCAGGACCTGTGTGTTTGGATATGTACTCCACTATGGGAGCGCAGTGAACTGTCCCGAAAATAAGGACGAGCATAAGACAGAACCACCCACACCTGGCTTACGATTGATAACGACGCATGGCATGCCGTCGAACCACCGTGAACGACATAGTCTTTAGGTGGCTAAGCTTCACAGCTTGCTTGCGAGTTGGTATCGTCCAGATAAGGTAGCAATGGCGCTCGCCCCTCGTCTCGGGGACGGAGGCGATTATCTATCAGCCGCACATCGAAACTTCAATACAAAAAAAGTTTTATCTCCCGTTGCCATAGCAACCGGCGCTTCGCGTGAAACCCGAAATGAGTCAGCCGGGCGGTGAAAACGGGTCAGTGGCGGTTCACACGCGTCCAACAACTGGTCCGACGCAACGTGTTAGACAAGCGCCCGTCTGTAATTGAATTCGGATTAGCTACGTCTGGTTTCTTTAGCAATGCGAGATTAAAGCTCTTCTGCCTCGAAGCTGCGTCGTGATGGGAAGAGTTAGGTTAGGCCGCCACCAGGCCATTGGCAACGCGCCATTGCTGTCTCTGTCTGGTCGATCGCGTCTTTCGAATACTCTTACCTAAAGAGTGTATGTGTTGACACCGTGCACCACACGATGGACCTTCACATGCTGACGGTTTGCTTTGCAAGCTTTTATATTCGTCTATGAAGCCGTAGAGACGAGAATGGCCGCACGACGAGTCAGTTGCGTCATAGTTGAGTAGTTTATCACGAAGCATGTCATTTAAGTTTGCCTTTTATGTGCCTATAAGCAGGTCTGCTATGAGCTAGCACTCACGTATCCACTTTTCCCACCACTGCCTTTTTTCGCTTTTTGTATCAACATCGGACAATTCGACAGCGTGCTGTATTGTTACAAAGGAATATGGACAGTTGGGGACTATGTTAATGAATACAGCATATAGCAAGCGTTTCGTTAGTACAGGTCGGCAGTGTAGGCGACCGCGTCCACATTTATATGAGAATCGTCGGTGACAGATGGGCAGCACTATATTCCTCAGCTGCCGACTAATTGATCTTAGAAAGGTTATACTGCAACCGGACCTGCACAGAATGAAGAAGAATCAAGACACAGCGTTCAGTGTCCTCTTTTTGTTCACTCTGTTCTCGTCTGTGTGCGCTGTAACATTTCTAAGATGCAATACCAGCTAGCCCACTAAGCTGTCCTCGTGGAGTAACTCGTGTTCACTGCGGCGGGAGGCTGCCTTCCTACTTGTCTGCTTGGGCTACGGCTCGTCACGGCGCCACTTTTATGTGCCCTTCTGCTTAACGCTGAATGTGGTGTTCAAGAGTAGTTAGGTTGTGTAGACCGCGCACGAAAGCACTAAAGATGGAAGCCAGGTTCGCCAAGCTTATGACAGTCGAAGGGCGGTGTGTCCGGCTGGGATTATGGTAGTTCTGGAGCACAGGGCTGGCTGGTCAATACATCGACTGAATAGAAAAAAGAAATTAATGAACGTAATAACAGCGCAAAAAACAAGTACTGGCGAAGAACGCACAAGTGTTGTTACATGCATTATGTGTTACCAACATGTCAAAGTTTGTACATTTTATAGAAAAAGAAGTTGGCTTTAGCTTTGGGGTCGTCATAGGCGAATGCAAATGAGACCCTGAGAGGTTCTTTTATTTTTTTTGCGGGGGGGAGGTCTGGAGTAGGCATGTTGATAGTGTGGCCAACGTGACAGTAAGTTTCGCGGTGCCGTTATTACATCGCATTTTCGAAGGGCCGGCCGCGCTAGGCCATGGTGCTGCTCACCTTGGCAACCGCCGAGGATACTTTTGCCATGGTGGTCTACGTTGGAAGTCGGTTCGAAGTTGGAGGAGTCTTAAAAGGACATAAAGGGAAAAGGTGGTTTTTTTCTCGTATTGATAAATTACGATCCCAAGATAACGCAAGCACCACTCTTAGCGTAGGACGCTTAGTAAGCGGGAAAACGTTCAAAAGAAAAATACATCTCATAATAATAATTGTTGGGGTTTTACGTCCCAAAACCACGCTATGATTATGAGGGACGCCGTAGTGGAGGACTCCGGAAATATAAACCACCTGGTTTTTTTAACGTGCATATATATCTAAGCGCATGGGCCTCTAGCATTTCTCCTCCATCGAAATGCGGCCGCCGCGGCCGGGACTCGATCCCGCGGCCTTCGGATCAGCAGTCGAGCGCCATAACCACTAAACCACCATGGCTGGTGCAAATACATGCGACGCCGCCTTCAACTTGCCGCACCACCTCGCCGTAGCGTGATAAACAACGGCGGCGGCCGCTAGGCTGTACCTAATCGCTTTTCGCTAACAATTATTTACATAGTGTTCTAAGGGACCCGAGTAGTGTGTCATCATACAAGATATACATAAAAAATATCGTCAAATTCGCAGGTGTTCAATCAAGGATCTATCGCTGCAGCTCGTTATCTGAAAGCACCTCAGGGGGATTCAAGAAAATGGCCGCTTTCTCATTTTTTCTTTTTATTTTACGCGAGTTTGCGTTTCAAAAGGTGTTGTTTTTTTAGTCGCGGCTTGTGTTCTCGCTTGTTTCAGGAAATAGCCCATTAAGGTATCATCACGCTATCCTGTGGGTTTTTCGTGTCTGCGTAGCCGCCAATCTCCAATCGCTGAAAGTACATAGCCCGAAGGCTCGTACGGGACCGGAAGAGATTGGATTACAAGCGCCCACCGCAAATGAAAATACTTCGTGAAACCATTATTTTGTTTACTTTAAACTGCTTATTAATAATGGGATAACTATACGTTATGATAAAGGCAAACCCCGAGGCAACGCGGTTAAGTGTAGTTAGAAGTTGTAACATAATAAAGTTGCAGTGATATGATCGCATAAACTGTGCAGGCAACACATGTCCATATAGAGCACAGAACAACGTAGTTAAGCAGGGTTAGAACGAAGTAGTTATAAAGCCGGGGTGAAGTGGTTTAGCGGAACCATATTAAACACGTGGTCTTGTTCCTTCGTAGAAGCTTTTCCTCTTAAGGAGGAGGGCTTCTGAAAATTGGATGTTCTCTTTTCTGTCACACTGAGAAGCAATATTTGCTCTGCTACATTCTTTTCCTGCCCTTTCTTTCTAATTTTTTAGTGATTTCATTTCAGTGGCGGTACTCTAACCGGATACTTGTGGTACGTTCGGCTGGAGGCTACGGCGCTCTAGATTGCAATAATGTGGAGCTCGTTCTTGATACGAGCCACAAGGAAGTGCGTTGGAATCAAACGGTCACAGAGCAATCAGAGGCGATCGAGGAAACATGGAAACGCGTCTTATGATAAATCACTGCGAGAGGAAAGTGTGAAAGATGAAAGGCGCGTTCATGTAGCCTCCGTAATGTGTTTGGCGGTAGCTCAGTGGGATAAACGCCCTCCAGCCATCGTCACGGACCGAGAGGTCGTGGGTTCGACCCCCGTCAACGGAACTTTTTCTTATAGTTTTTTTTGCCATCTGGTGGCGTTCATTTTGCTGACCTACTTCCGTGACGGAAATGCGTCATAAAAGTCAGGTGGACCCCGGTATAAAACACTTTCGTGTTAAAAGTTCAGCTAGTTCCACACCGTGCAAATTGTCAGACAGTGATACTGTAATGATGGTGAGTACGCTTCTGCTGTATGGGACTCGAGTACTGCCAAGGTAGTCGATTCACTTGAACTTGTTCAAAATAACTTTACCCGATTCATTCTCCACAACTACAACCGAACTGCTAGTATCTCCTCCATGAAACTAACTCTCAGTCTACCGTCACTTGCTTCACGCCGTTATTTTTCTCGACTTTGCATTTTCCACAAAATTTACTTCCACAACAGCCATCTGCGTAATGAACTAATCGCTAAACCATCCTCTCACTCTGTTCGCATTGATCATTCCCACAAAGTTGGAATCACTTCCTGTCATACTGATCATTGTTATCATAGTTTTATTCCACGCACATCACAGGGTGGGAACCGCCTTCCCGGAAGCATCGCTGCCATTGAAGACCATCAACTGTATAACAACATTAGCTAAGGCTATATACATAGGAGCCAAAGAACTTGTATTTTTACTTACTGTTTGCTGCGTTTATTGTTTGCTTTTACTTGCTTTGTTTTTTTTTTACTCACTCCCCTCTCAATACCCTCAAGGCCTTTGGCGTTGAGGGGATTAATAAACGAAATGAAATGACTGAACCGTAACGCTCTCCGGGGCCCAGCGCGTGGTACCTGTTGGGCAGGATTAGGCCTCCACAGCGCCCTCAGCAGACGCAACCAAGGCGAGCAAAACAATAGTAGCGCCTGCCTATCACGTGACTAGAGCCAATTTCTCCCTTAAATTTTTTTATGAGTAGACTTCATGAACGTGACGTGACGCTCTTGCCTGGTCTTTCTTTCCTTCATAGCTGCGAGGTTCTGAGCTGGAGCACGAGCTCTGGTTCAGAACGCTCTAAACTGTAGCTCATGCTCTGGAAAAACCAACCCAATCTGTTCAAAGTGCTCCAATTCCATCAGCCGAATAGGAAACGCTCGTCGCAAGAGCGCTCGAAGACGACCAACCGAATGCACCATTATCCTCATCACCCTCTACCTTTCAGATCGAAACAGACACATCTGCGTGTACATAAAAACGCGTCTAATGAATCTTTGGTGAAGGCAAGCTCCTTCTTTTTTAATAAATGTATATGAGGAGAGGTTGCTGTCAATGCGTGACGCCTGCTGCTACTCTTTCATAACAGTTGCCGGCGATCAGCCGTTTCTGATACGGCAATCTGATCCTTTATCAAAGTTATAAAGGTGACTTGTCATGTGGTGTTGCCTCATTTCATTGTTGCCTTGATATGAACGCATGGCCGCCGTTGTTGCCTGTAGCAACTAACGTATTGCGCTGCTAACGCGTGGATGATGGTAGAATTCCCGGCATGGAGGCAGGAAACGCTTTGGAGGGAGCACTGCGATACTCGATAGAAAGAAAGAATGTAGTACGTCACGTGCGCACACGCCAGGCTTTGCTTGCTTCCATTTTCTCGATAGGGCAAGCACTCGTGAATTTCTTTTTTTTTTAGTGGGAGGGGGGTGTTGTTCAGAAAGGCACGATTTTCCTTGGGGCGTTTGGCGCCGTGTGTTGTTTCTCAAATTTCCGGGAAATACAGAGGCTACGCATCGGCTCAAGAACGTTCTATGCAAGTCCGTGACGGGAATGGCTGCGTGCTCAATGCAGTGTCATCGATTGGTGAATACATAACCTCGCATTTGTAGTGCCTGCTTGAAGGCAATAAAAAAGCCAGGAAAGGGACTATTTTTGTGCAGTTGTCATTTTATCCGGAATTCACGTTGTGTGAACGTTTGCGCTGCGCAGTGCAACTTATTTATTTGCGGTGCCGTAAAACCAAAAGGTATGAGTGGTTGGCGATATGATGGCGGCTAGCATTCAAACAGGGCTCTCACAGCATAACATTTTAGTAAAAGAAAAATAATTTCTTAGACTTATCATCAGCTGTGACAGCATCTCTCCGAACTTTCATAATATATGTGGACATTTAGTTTGTGTGAATATTTGTGTTTCGTAAACTTTTTCGCTATGTGGGTATTTTTTTGTATTGAAGAACTGGGACTAGGCGCGCGTCTGTTCGGTCATATGCCTATCTGTAGAGTTTTGTGCTTGTTCAATACATCGCGTCGGCAGCTGTTATACAAGAGGAGTAGCCAGCACCACACGTTGGCACCAGCCTCTCCTTACATACATTTATTCGAAAAAAAAAAGTCATAGTAATACTGTCTTAAGATATATATTGAACGAAAACGACTTTTAGGAAAGAGGAAGCTATGTAAATATGACTATATATATTTTGAATCAAATGAAGAAAGAACAGAAAGCAATATCCGATATTATACCAAGTTCATATTCATGTGTACGCTTCTGTATCTGACAATAAAGAAACACGTATGTCCGTTAATTCTGAAATACAATACTTCCATATTTGGTAACATTAAAATTGTGATATAAGGTCCAGTAATTCACGCGGACTCATTTTCCAGGAACGAGATGCTGAATCTGAGTCATCGTTTTCACAAAGAGGACATTGACAAAACAGCACAATGAACACATGTTTTTTTTTTTTTAACACTTTCAAAATCCTCTGAGATAGTCAAATTGATCCGCATAATTTCTCGCGGAGGCAAGATCACCAGGTTATTTCATTTCCATCACTGCGCGCTCACAACGAATATTACAAGTCTAAGAGCAGTAGCATTAAAAAAACACAACAATATGAGAACATGCTATCAGAGTGAGTTACAGAAGTTTCGGACTTCATTGGTTATATTTTTTTCGTTTTCACTTCCTGTAATATGGTTCTACGTAGAAAAACAGCGACAGTTTAAGAAATTTTTCTGCCACTAGCTATAACATTCATTTCCTGTCGCAAGTCAATATGGGAGCCATAGAACCAAATAAAAGTGTAACACGCGTACACACTCCTTTGTGCTTCGAAACGAAGAAGTGGAAGAAAATTAGCGATGAAGAAAAGCAAGCAAGCTGGCTAAGAATTATGCGAAATATCAAATGGGAAGGGATACTTGAAATTTTATTTCCCGATAGCAATTACACGGGTGCTCGAGGCTCATGTACGTGGTTCCTACTGTCAACAGTGCATGCGCGCCATTTATTCAACGGGTACAGAGTAATTGGTGTATTCATGCGGGAGGGAGTGGCCAAGTACTTGGGCGGTCCATCCTTATCTGCTGAAGGAATGCATTACCGGCTGTGGTCACCGGCATGAGGCAGAGCCTCAGGCCTTTTTATGTACATTAATCAACACGCCGCCCGAAAAAAAAAATAAAAAGAAACTGGAGCAGCAAAATGCACTAGTGCTGCGAAGAATGAGGAAACAGCGCAGCTGGTGATCTTTCCATCCTCCTTTCCATCTTCCTCACCCTCAATTTCCTTTCATACTTCTTGTTGTACTATATAGTATACAAGACTATGCTATGCTTTACCTTCTTTCCTCCTTCTTTCCCTCCTCCTCATCCTCACTTCCCTTTCCCACTCCCTTGCTATTCTATACTGTTATGGCTATGCTATGCTTTCTTTCTCCCTCTTGCACTTTCTCTCACTATGTATTACTTTCTATCTTGCTTTTTGTCTCTTTATATCGGCTTCTTTCTCTTTCTCTCTTTGTTTCCCTTTCTTTCTCTATTTCTTTGTCTTTCTCCACGTCTTTTTCCCGTTCTCTCGCCCTCTCTCATCACCACTGGTCATTAACCCATATATGCCCAGTGTCCTACATATAGGACGCTGGGCATTTATGGGTTAAGATAAACAGTCTGGATTCCAGACGAGCGGGCGAGAGGGAGTCAGATAGGCGGGCAGATGAGATTAAGAAGTTGCTGTTATAAATAGGCCGCATAAAGTACAAGACCGGGTTTTTTTGGCGAAACATGCGAGAGGGATTTGCCGTGCAGTATGCGTAGTCAGGCTGCTGCTACTGCTGCTGCTGATGATGAAGATGACATAATATGATTATGAGGGACGCCGTAGTGGAGGACTCCGGAAACTTTGATCGCCTGGGGATCTTTGACGTGCACCTAAATTTAGGCACACGGGGCTCTGGCATTTTGCCTTCATCGGAATGCGGCGGCCGCGGCCGGAGGGGGTACATGTTTTTCAGAAAGAGCCAGCCCATTTGGCTGCCAAAACAACCAAGCGATTGTACGCACCATCAGCGCTGCTATCAATGATCTCGGTGGTGGTGGCGAAAAAAACGCTGTTCTGAGCGTATTTGTGTGTATTGAATGTACTGAATGTGTTTTTATACCCTCTCTAGATTTCCTTTCTTTGTTTTTCGAGGACGACAACGCAAACTCGAAATCGTTTGCGGAATATGCTTCGCAAGCACAGTATGAGCTATAAAGCTTTGAACGTCACGATTGGCTGAAAATTTTCTCTTGCGAACATGTCTAGCGTACGTTTTTGTGAGTTTTTAGGTTCAAAGGAAGCAATGCAGATCAAGGCTTGTCTCTCCTGCTCTAGAATAAGAATACCTAAACTGCTTAAAACAAGGTGTATTGGAAGCCCCGGGGAGGCAATTCGTTCTCGCCTTGTTCATAGAAACACCCGCTGTACAAGACTACCCTGCAAGCTTACGTTTCATTCTGAATAGGTTACTATTGCACGAACTTCTAAATTATGTACCTCTATGACGCCACGTACTACGGCGGCAGTCGCAGTGAGCTTTGTTTCTGTCAGAATAAAAGCTTTTTCTTCTCTCCTTCAGCGATGAAAGACTGACGAGCGTTGAGACGAAGATAAGATCATGTGAATAATGCAGCATTGAAGTCAACAGAATAGACAGCTTCTGCTGCTAGTCAGGCTGGAGGCTGGAGGCTGCAGATCCAGACTTTTGTACAAATTTAGCATTGCATTGGTTCTAGTTTTATTCTTATATAGTTTTGACTTGGAGTCAACGCTTGAACGATATACGCGAATGTAAATATTTGTATTGTCTCTAGCCTGGCTAGCTAAAAAAGTGTCTATTCTGCTGATTCGCATTCAGGAATAGCACTGAAGACGACTTCAGTTCTGCATTATTGAGATGTTCTTATCTGCATATATCTGAATAAGGACATGTCGTGATAAGCAGTAGTGATCTATCGCTGAATAAGAGTGGAGATCTAAAGAGGCATGGTGTATGCAGGAGCTTGCTTATTTCCCTTGTTGCGTCCTTCCTCAAAGAAGAATGAAAGTATCTAGGGAATAGCCTTCATAAATAAACGTGAGCGTCTCATAGTTTGCATCCTTGATGACGGAATGAGGCGCGAATACAAGTTTCAGTGCTGTATAAGATCGACTCTCCGGTGTAGCGTTTTCCTTCCCTATTATTACGAAGAATTCTGCGTGAGCGCTGAAGGAGCCCGCAACAATAAATTTATTTTCGACCTTTAAAGAATGATGGAGATATTTTGTAAGCCTTGTGAAGCGTCTAGAATTGGAAACTTCATTGGTTGGCGCTATTTTAACGGACACTCGCTTAGCCACAAAAACAGTCTAGAAAATACATCAAAACACGTTAAACAACCATCGCGCTTACCCCTAGTTAACGGCGGAAAACAAAAGCTACAACCTTGCAAAATTCAAAGAAATCAAATGTAACGGTGCACATGATGTACTCAGGCGAAAACCATAACAGAACTGTAAGAACAAACTCAAACGAACACGACGACAAACCACAGCAAATATAACAAGGGGTGTGCGAATAGTAAAATTTCACCTGGAATCGAATTTGAATCGAATAGTGCCGAATAGAAGCCAAAAATATCGAATATCGAATTGAATATCGAATAGTATATTTAACGCAATGTGTACCGCCAGTTACGGCAAGACAAAGAAAAAATCAGGGGCGCTACGGCGTGCCGACTAGTTTTATTACGCACTTGTTCGGGAGTAGCTTTTGGTTCAGTTTTTATTTGCGCGCAAACAAGTTGATAGATGAGCCGGCATTCCAGTCTGCAGCGCCACTACTAACCTCCCCAAAAGGGGGCGTACAGTGGCTAGTTTTCTTTCCCGATGGTCGCGCAATACGGCTCATTTGACAACGGTAATGTTGTGCTTCATCACCACGGGTGCTCTGGGCCCAAAAATCTTCGGGCGCCCATTCACAGCACCTGCGTGCCGAAACTATGGAAGCTTCTGAACGAGTGGTTCGGTGCTGCAGTGGCGACTGCGCAGCGTGAACAAATTTTTGCATGCAAAGCCAATGACCGAGGGTTTCGCAGGCCAAAGTCAGGACGTTTTACGGCGCTTGCGACATAAGCGACCGAACTACGCAAGAAGTCCGGTGCCTTGGTTTCGTGAATGAAGTTGTGAAGGGCTTGACAGTTTTTCCATGTATTTTTCTACGTGCGGAAATGACACAATCTCCTTTAAGATCACCATGCGCTCGCTTTTGGACCAGGGTGTCGGTGAAAGTTTTAACGAAAGGCCTACTGCGACGACGTTAGCGTTAGTTTTTGCCACTCCACCCTAACCAAGTTGCACCATTGGCTTCTGTCGCGTTTTAGATATTCGTCCTGTCAAATTATTCGAAACTTCGCATATTAGCTATTGGAAAGTGGAATCGAATTATTCGATTAGGTGCTATTCGATTCGAATTCGAAACTCGAATATTCGCACACCCCTAAATATAACTTAACACTGGGTGCGAACGTAGTTGTTTTTGTATCTCTTTCACTTCTACAACAGATGCCTCTGCAATGAACAGGACAAGAAGGTTGCTTTTACAAAATTGCTCGGCGCCGTGCTACTGTTTCTTTTGAACACAGACACGAACCCACGCACACACCCAGAGACACACATACAAACAGACAGACACCCAGAGACACAATGGCAAATACAGACACACATAAACACATACACACGCACACACATAGGCGCCTAGACATGCGCACACACATATACATACACACATATACACGCATGCACACACACATGCAGCACACATAGGCACACGTAGACACAAACACATAGACAGACACAGAGGCACACACATGACCAGGCATAGCAAAATGAAAGCGTACAAATAAAAACACATTTTTTACGCCCTGTTCTTGGAAAATGTACACCGACGAAAAACACCGACCAAGACAAATCTTCGAGCCTCTTGCGGGGCACGCTGTTATGGGCTTCCTGGGTCATCGAAGCGTGCGCAGTTCGATAAGGCAGAGTCAGTAAGAGCCTTAGCGCTCGCATCCAAACGACCACGAAGAAATAAATAAATAAATAGTGGTCCTATAGCTGTACACCAGTGTGTATTTTTGGGAAACGTTGCGTCGAATATCGTTTCTTTTATAATTCTGCTGTAAAACTGCAGCACTCGCGTTCTTTTTTCTATCGCTTCGACGTTATTTATTGCTGTAATGACTCCTGTCATCCTATGCTGAGGTTTCTCGCCGCGGCAAGAAAGACTCGTTCGACCCGCATGTTTTCTGTAGCGGCCAGTTTGTGCAGCACAAGTGTTTTCTGCGAAAAAACGACGCGGATTGTATAATACTCAGTTTAGAATGATAACATACTTTTACCGAATTGCACTTGTATAAGTTTTACCTTACTGTGCAGTTGTGCTGCAAAATTCGTATCTATCACTTCGGCCACCTTCACCTTCGCGCGAATGTGGTTACTCAGCCACCCCCGTTACTTTAAAATTTACGGCAATATCATCATTTTAACCACCTTAGTTATTGCGGAACTGCGTCGATTCATTATTACCGTAACCCACTCACAAATCTGATTTCTCAGCTCTGCATACACATGCGCTAATGCTCACTGGCGCAAGTGTATAGCTTTGCGCGATTGTTGACTGTTTTGCATGCGTAATCATGCAAACCGCATTTAAACTTTCCAGCGGCATATCTCGGGGCACAGGTATGCTAGAAGAATTCTTCCAAGTGGAACTGTGTAGAAACGCGAGTGCCTACAACTTTTCATTGCAAACATGCCCGCTTGCTGCACTCATTAAAAAGTTCATTATTCAATCTTAGTTAACTGGGCGGCTGACAGCGGTAATTATTAAATTATTATCTTACTTTTCACGTACCTCCCAGTGCTGGATTTTAAGTAAACCATAAAACTTAATATTGAGCACCCTCTATATATATATATGCAGGGAAGTCAACCAAAATTCTAAGATTTAAACATCCGGTTTGCTACCCTACACCAACAGGAAGGGGGAGCAGGCACCAGGGACCAGGCATGCAAGATCAATAAAAAAACAACAAAAATCAAAGGTGAAGAGCGCGAGTACCGTAGCCTGTCTAATGGGCTACTGCCTCGCGAAAGGGTCAATAAGGCCTAATAAGATTTTCGGTGCGACGAGAGTTCTGGGTACGACCTTGACAACATAACTATTTCAGAACAAACGGTGTGACCCGTGTACAAATGCCTCTTCATTGAGATTTACCTGCATAAAGCGAATGTCTCGACTTAGATTCCTTAAAGCTATAATCTTATAACTGTTACTTGCTCAGTGGCAACGAAGTGCATAGTGCGTCTAAAGGTTGCATACGCTTTCCTAGAAATGATTAGACTCGGGAGGGCGGACTTATTGTTATTGCAGGCGTGTATCGGGGGCGGGGGGGCAGAAAGTTTCCTCAAGCTGTCGGGAAGATGGATCCTATCGCGCCGATGGCTTAGACTCGGAAAAGAAGCGTTGATACGCGGCGAGGAAAAATAGAACGACCAAGGAAATACTGCTTGCCACTCATATAGAAGAGCGAAAAAAAAAATTAAAAGCAACATGGCCGTTCACGTAGGTACTACAGTAAAACAGAAAGAAACAAAAAACAACCAAAGTGAGCGCTTATGGCCGCTGGTCGGCACGACCTTAGGGCGCTCGTTCAATGTGGCCCGGCTTATTAGACACGCACGTCCCTGCTATGCCGGTATATAGGCGCTCGACTCCTCTGCCTGTGATTGGCCATTGCTTTGCTGTGTAGTTAAGGTTTATGACAGTTTGATTTCTCTGTTATATTCTCTGTGAGTGATCTGCAGCACTCCATGTCATATCTAGAATCGTAGCATGCTGGCGTAATATCACAAGACAACATTTTTGTTCTCAGACATCGCGGCTTGATCTATACATCATTATATGAAGTGCAAGCGAACGTGCAAAAAAAATTATAGGTATTCGAAACATCGTATAAATGTAATTTTCGGTTGGTGTACGTGCGCCTGCACTTCGTATTACTTATTAATCACCGGATCCAACGAACGTCAACTGACGCATATTATATATATATATATATATATATATATATATATATATATATATATATACTTAAGTTGACGTTCGTTGGATCCGGTGATATATATATAATATATATATATATATATATATATATATATATATATATATATTGGTGTATTCATGGAGAAGACATAGTGGCCAATCATCAATTATTTTCTTGTGAGGCAGTGCTTTACCGGCTCTGGTCACCGGTATGCGGGTATGAGGCCGTAGTCCAGGCCTCTTTTATGCAATTCCACTTAACACGTGGATTTTTTTTTTTCAGTCCTATGGAGAATCGCGCGGCACGGGGCTTCGAACCACAGTCCTCTTGCACGTGAGGCCAATGGCGTACATCTACGCCATCTTTGCATCCTCTACGGCAGAGGTCTCAAACACGCGGCCCGCACATGACTGTCTTTGTCCCATATTTTTCCATCTTCTCAACAGTTGTATTCATACGCTACACAGACATTACTGGTGGGAAGCATTTCTTTTTGCGTGAACCCCATGCGGTCACTATGTATTGAAACATCACCGTGAAACAAAGGCTCTATATTTCAGAATCGGCGTGCAGGTTTTAGTTATTATGGAGGTCGGTATCGATATGTTGTAGGCATCCTGACGTCCATCCCCTTCAGAAATCATCCCTAGTATTAGATGCGCAGAATGCCGCCTTTGAAATGGCAACGTTAGCTGACATTTTGTACAAATTGCGTCCCCGCCCGCTTTTACCTTCTTCAGTGTCCCGACCACAGCGGTACTAAATTTCGTGACTGTGACCCGCTGGCTGAGGTGTCTTTGAGGCCCCTGCGATACGCCGAAACCACACTTCAGCCAAAATCGACTGGTGCAAAGGATCAGTGAGTTGATTACATAACGCGACGACATAAGGATATCACGCTGTTGCGGGCGCTGTGTCTGGTAACGCAGATTCCGAACGCGTAGCTCCACGCTTCGCGCTTTGCTGTCGAAACTATACCAACTGTCGTGCCACTGGCTTCTCTAGAAAGGCAGCAGCAGCACTCCTGGCTGCGGGGGCTTCATTTAGGTGAAGCCTGAATGACAAAAAAAAAAGCTTTTGTAATATGTTTCGTGCGCACTTTAGAGAACTCCACGTGGCCGACGTCATTCCGAAGCCATAGGCATTACGGTGTTTGTGGCACCGCATACTCTGCTTTTTTTTTATGCATTCAACCAGAATATGAAACGCAAACGAGCGAAACAGCAGCGTTACATCAGATATTCATTGTTCCTCCATGAGCGAAAACACCATTATTCTCGACACGTCACACAGTAAGGCAGCAAAAATAAAAGAAAAAAAATTGTTGTCCAGCTCGACAGCTTGGAACTTCGGCATAGTCACAGTGATGAAATTCTCTTAGTTTCTCTGTTGGGTTTTCTTTTTTTTACATACGCGCATTATTTTGCTAGCACGATATCTGGGTAGATGCAATTAGCATTGCAAATGTCTTCACCTGGAGCGTGACTTTGACATTGGGGCCTGTGGCGTTGCCATGGCCTAACACATCCGCTTTGTGTTACGATTCAATAGCCCCTCGCATTGACCGCACTTCGTGGCGAAACAAATGCTGCACGCAACTACGTGTACGTCTTCCCGTGTCGTAAGCCTCACCCATGTGCATGCTGGCTTCACCTTGCATCACGAACCGGCTAACCCATCTCCCTCGGCGTTACGGTCACGCGATTTACTCGACCCAGGTTACGTAACAATGTTCAGAAAGAGGTTAGAAAGACAGAGAGAAGCGACAAAGGTATGCAAAATTGTTTTACTCCTCGATTTTGCAATACCCCATCTGCCAACTTTTCCACGCAGAAACGCGTGGGCAGTCACTCAGTTTCGTTGAAACGTTTATAAAAGAAAGTCGTTATTCAGAACACAGTGTAAGGGTACACAAGTCGCAGCAGAGCAAGAAATGATGAAGAAACCAGAAAGTCTGTGAAAAATTGCGTTTCCGTAGAAAATCTCCCGAGGCAACCAAATGTCAACAGATCCGCACTAGAATTCCTGTCACAACTTTTGTAATGTAAATTTTTGCACACTTCAATGTCCTTAATCCCCCCTCCTCCCCCTCCCCTCTTCGTCACCGAACAAATTTGCTTACGCTCTGCTTCAAAGCCGTCCGCTGTCATACCGACAGTCGTTATAAAAACTGTCAAACTTCTCGCGTGCTGCGCATGCCTTTCCCATACAAATTTGATCATTGCGACATTGTGGTGTTTCTGTTGAATTTATGTAGCGTTGAATAGAATTTCCATAGAGACGCAAGTGAAGGTCGTTCATGCTTTCTGTAAGGGTTGGACCAGAACACCCGTTCATCGCCGTTACTTGGGGCTCATACAGCGACAAAAATTACAAAAATGGGCTGCGTAAAAGAAAGGCATGGGTTTACCCACCGCGGTGGTCTGGGGGTTATGGTGCTCGAGTGCTGACCCGAAGGTTGCGGGATCGAATCCTGGCCACGGCGGATGCATTTCGATGGAGGCGAAATGGTAAAGGCGCGTGTACTTAGATTTAGGTGCACGTAAAGAACATCAGATGGTCAAAATTTCCGGAGCCGTCCACTACGGAGTCCCTCATAATTATGTCGTGGTTTTAGACGTAAAGCTCCAACAATTATTATTACTATTATCAGAGATACAGTTCAAGGAAATACGAAATAATTTGCGCACCAATATATCTATTATTGTATTCGTATGATGTGCCGGTCTATTTGCGCCAGCTTACATGCATAAAATATATACTTTAACGAAACTAGCGACCTTCAACACTACGAAAAACAACAACAGGAACAATGACCAAAAACTCGAATCTTCAGTCCCTTCTGTTCTTACCCTCGCGCAGTGTAGCACACAATGAACAAATGCAAATGGTGAAAAATGCCATAAGCAAAACCTTCAGTTGTGAATCGACCAACCGCACTCGCACTCTAATTGACTCTCCATGTCCCAAAACATCCGTGGTCGCTCTCTGTCGTAATTACAACGCCTCACGTCTGCGCTTGTTTTTCGTTACCGGAGCCAGGGAGGCAGAGTGGTGTTGTGTATATTTGCAGCTTTAGCGACGACGGGGCTCGTGGATAGAGGGCAGAGTGGGAGGGGGTTGAGGCGGAGACGATGGGGGTTGCGTTACGTGGGTTCTGGAAAAACACATCCAGAGTCGCTGTTCAGGGTGTGAGACGAACAGCGAATCTCGCTTTTCCGTAAATGCCTGGATGTAAGCCGTATATGTAGGCCGATTGAACGTGCGCCGCTAGAAATACCGCTCTTTTAGTCACGCATCAATGACGCAGCAGGGGTTTCAGTGAAGATATGGATGACCGTGGCTATGAAAGCGACATGAACAAGCCGCGGTAAAGAGATGACGTGTTCTTCTGTTTGCGGGTTAATGAATGTCTCATACGGGGCAAGTAAGTGTGCGTGAAATCAATGTCAAATTGTTTGTTATAATGTTATTGCCTGCTTTATGATCCCATAGGTTGCCTTATCTGCCCAAAATGCTCGAGCGCTTCATCATTTGTCCATTCGCCATTCGTGTATCCCCAGTAAGAACACTTTGCGCATTAAACATGTATCGTCTTGCAGATATATGTCGTGTTTCTGAAAACACGAGAACGGTGACATCGCTGATTTTTTTTCTCTTGTGACCAATGTACCACCTTGCGGAATCCCGCGAGATTGATCTGTCATAGCAGAGCCAGAAGCTTCGCGGTAGGCAATGGTGGGCGTCTTAACTGTGACAACATGACTTGAAGCGGGTCTATATGTAAGGCCTTCTGCCGTAACTTTTGCCGCATGCAAACACATGCGTGACAACCATCGAAGAAAAAGGTCCCTGACAGACTCTCGTGTTAAGAATTGTCGTGAGAGCTTAGCATGCATTTCCTGCAGAACGTTTTGCGCCGCCGCGATTTGATACGTGCCTGCCGGGCGAAAATTTTAGACCCGCGGAGACTGAGCACGTGACCCACACACTCTAAGAAAAAAACATGGTTGTTCCCTCCGTCATAGGAATCGGTATAACACTAAAGTGAAACGTGTCTTTACAAAAGTAGTTCAATGTTCATTGTACATTGATAAATGAGAGCTTGCACAGTGTCTGTTGGCATTTGGCCCCGTTTGATGTGGACTAACCTGCGTAGATCCTAGTGGCATATATCCATCCCGGCGACTAACGTCAACGATCATTAATAAACATTTGTGTTAGCTGAGTTAACATAAAGCCGGACAGAGCGTATAGTGAATCCAGCGCAAAGATAACGTCAATAAACACATAATCACTAGTACTCGATATGCGCTCAAGGAAAGCGTCGTAATCTGAGGAAAGAAACGCCAAGGTGTGCGCTTTCCAACAATTGGGTAACCGACATTTCTGCCCATGCATACACTACCACACAGCGCTTCAGGAACGCTAGAGGTAGAGCTCGTCGCTTGAGCTGTGAACGCGCGAGGGCATCCCGTATCCCGCAGCTCGCTGGCGTGTCTCTCACTGCAAGAAACCACTCACTCAAACTGCACTGAAACGAAATGGAGTGGAAGCCGGCGAGCCAGTGTGCGCTGTGCGGAGACTGCCGAAGCGCGTCCTGTCGGCGCGCGTTATTTTCGTGATGCAGTACTTCAGTTCACCTCTCCAAGATGGCGAGACCGCTCCACGCGAACCAAGTCACTGTTAAAGGGAGAAGATGTGAAGTATATAAGGTGCGTTTGTAAAGGCTCATGCATGAGCGTCGTTAGCACATTGGTAAAGCGCGCGACTCGTAAGTCACCGACCGAGAGGTCGTGGGTTCAACTCCCTAATCAGCGAAACGTTTCCTTCTGGTTTTTTTTGTCATCTGTTCCTTAGCTTTTTACCGACGTCACATCCGTGACGGAAATGATGTCAGCGAAGTCTTGGCGGAGCCCGGCATAACACTATCGTGATAAAAATGATCCTTTTGCTGTATTCGGTTTTCGGCCACAAAGACTGTAAGCAACGTTCAGCGCGAACCGCGCCTCATTGTTCGAGAAGCTTCACGATCATTGTAGATCGTTTTGTTAAGATTGCGCGCAAGACGCGCACACTCGAGCTTATTCTAGAATTTGCACGACAGCCAGCGATAACGCTGGAATATTCGACGGCACATGTTTAAATGCCGACGCGCTTCACCGCTTGTCAGTTGATCGACGGTCGACGCTCTGTCCGCCGCTATCAGTGCATTGCTGTAGTTTGTCTTTCAGTTTCCCGGCCACAAGTACGCCCAAATAAAGTTTCATCTCTGACGTGCTGAGTGCTGCCTTCGACGACGTCACGACCACGTGACAATATATATATATTTTCTGTCTCAACTACTGTAATTTTAGAAATTCCATGTCCCCTTTTCTCGGCGTCCAGGTTCACGTGTTCGGCCAGATATGGCGCTGGGGTCTTTCCTCCGCTACACGACACCATTAGATCAAAGGAAGTCCGTGAATACCGGGCACAGAGTGCACCGCGTCAAAACAACTAAGTAGGAAAACCTTATCGCCGGGCGTGTGTGCCTTCAATGAAAAGATTAGCTGGCTAGTCTTCTCATTAAGCTGCCACCTTCCAGGGCAGCGATCACCTTCCGTAGCAACGTTTCCATATGCGTTTCCATTGCCCTCTCCAAGACTCAACTGCGCACGCTTGCATCTTTTCTCATCTATCTTTGAAACTGAGCATATCGATCAAGGCATACACGAAAACGCTGCTATTTAAGGCAGTTGCTGCCACTACGAATAGAAGCCCTCTGGTGGAAACTTTGGCACCAGCGACATTCGCTGTTCAGTGATTTCTCGATACCTTTAAACAGGTCACGCGCGGCTATACAATAGGAATTGGGGCGTTTTCACCAGCACTATCAAACGAAATGTTTCAACATCGACCTAACTCAAGCATAGACAGAGATGGATAGAGAAACGAACGGGAAATGCAGGGAGGATAGCCAAGGTTTGGCTCGTTTGGCTACCTTACATGTGGGACGGGTAAATGGGGAATAACAGCTATAAGATAGAGAAGAAGGAACAAAGGTAAAAAAAGAAGAAATGAACAGTCAGTGTGAACAAACGAAACACGAACTCCCGTACGTGGGGCTACTGAAGACACAACATCAACTCGCGCCGGCAATTCAAAAACAGTCGCTTAGTCCGGTTGTCTAAGAGTGGCACAATAGTATAGGCCCAGGGCCAAGGGTCGGCTGAAGCCCTCAGAAAGTACACAGAGGCAGAGCAAGGAAATACACCTTTGCTGGGCGGAGTCCCGGGCTCGACCGCCGGCCGCCGTTCCGCCGTGAGCGCGCGAGCGCGTGCGCCCGAGCTACGTATCGTCTTCCTTAAACCAGAGCGAATGGGCGATACCCACAATAGCATACCGTCCTATTTGGTTACGGCCATTAAACAACAACATAACATGCACGCTTATAGAGAATCCACACTCGAGGAATTGAGACAGTGAATTTTCTTCTCTTATATTACGCTTATCACGGAAACGTTTAATATAAAACGGCGCACAGAGCGAAAGCCATGCGGGCTTAGGAAGCCTGCGGACACACGCGTACGTCAAAGCGTAGGCGCCCACGTGCCGTCTACCAAAGTAGGCCGGCGAGTTTATGGTCATAAACAGCCATGCCCGGAAACTTGGAGACGACCTAACAAAAGTGCAAAAGAAACGAAAGTCGATGTTCGAAGAAGGCGCTCCAAAACACTTCAATGCCCACGTGGAGTATGAGAACTGCCGGAGAGAGCATAGTCGAGTGGGCTGAGAATTACAGTGTCGCTGTGCAACGCTCATGAGAAATAAGGTATTAGAGCGCGCAATCCACGAACTCAGCTCAATGGTAGAATCAATCAATCAATCAATCAATCAATCAATCAATCAATCAATCAATCAATCAATCTATCTATCTATCTATCTATCTATCTATCTATCTATCTATCTATCTATCTATCTATCTATCTATCTATCTATCTATCTATCTATCTATCTATCTATCTATCTATCTATCTATCTATCTATCTATCTATCTATCTATCAACTGTGTGTGTGTGTGTTTCTACGTTGATCTGGCCAACACCTACTGCAATTCTGATTAGTGGCGCCCACTTTTTCTTCCATGCACATTCGCGCAATTTCCCAGACTCCGAAACGAATTCGAATTTCGTAAAACCTACACGAGTGAACCACGCTAACCCAAATCCATCGCTCATCCAGGGCTTCTCGTGAGCGAACAGGCCGTATAACTTTCATGTGGAAATGGGGCCGCCGAATGAAAAGTTTACGCAATGCTGTAGTCATCACATGACTCGTATGACCAAGTGCTCGTATACGAACTCCCTTCTGTAAATTGCTAAAAGAACACGACGAGCTTTCACCACTACACAGTGAAGCGACGAAATTCTTCCTTTGTCTTTTGTTCCACCTTAGATGTTGCGCAATGACTGCGCACTCGGCAAGCGAGCAGGTGCCTAACCGACTCGTTGTAGAAGGTGTTTAATCAAGCTGTTGCATACCAACCCGAGACGCGCCAACGTTGTGAAAGGTAAATTCAACGCGCGTAGTATTAACCTAGTCTGCTCCAACTGTTGCCATGAAAGTGATGTCTTCACGTTTATGAATATGTCGGCGGGTGTTAACTTTCAGTCGCCCAAGTTGCGAAAGGTAAGTCCGTCTGGTCTGGTAATAACATTTCTGCTCCCAGCGGGCGTAATAAGCGGCCACCCTTAAGTGTATGCGGTGCAGAAATGCGTGCGAGACGAGCGGGGTAGAAATTTGTCTCTTCGCGAAGCCCCGTATGCGGCGCGTATACAAGTGCTGGCGAGTTATGTGCTTGACGATGTATACATAGCATTCGCGCGAAAAGCCGGCCCACGGTTGTTAGAACATTTATATAGACTATTTTACGGATGCGTTAAAGTGTATACCATATCACGCATGTTCATTAGCCGCTGGCCTCCTCTTATGTTCAACGTCCTGTTCTCTTCTGTATTAAGTCTCTTGCTTCTGGGAAATTGAGGTGTGTAGAACATCGGCTACTCCATTTCTGTGCGTTGGACATGAAGTCCAATAAGGTTGAGAGCTGGGCTAGTTGGTGACTGATCATTATGCCTATATGGTTAGGTAGCGCACTTTCGACGGGGACAAAAGAAACAGGACATGCTATATAAACAAAACATTCAATTGGACTATGATCATCAATATCGAACGCATAAAAAGAAAAGTTAGCAGCAGTTACTAACGAGTACTGTTCTTGATCTACCTTCTTTTTTGTGTAAAATACTCTATGTAAAATATTTCATTAGAACGTAAAATGTTTCATATTGTTTCGTTTATTATGCACCGTCGTGGTTTAACAGCTATCTCGTAGCGCTGCAAAATACGACGGCATGGGTTCGATTCCTAGACGCGGTGACTGCAATACTCTGAGTGAAAGCGCGATAAACGCCCGTGTGCTTAGTTATACGCTCCCGTTAAAAAAATCTCCAAATGGTAAAAAATATTCACAGTCGCCAAGGTGGTGCGCCTCAGAATAGTATTGTGGCTTCACACATTAAAAGCCGCAGTTTAATAATTAGTTGTCAAATATTGCAAGAGTTAGGTGCTTAACGGCACTAGCGCTTCGTCAATGCTGTAATTATCCTTTAAAATTATTCATGTAGTTATGCGTTCTGGACTGAACTTGCACTATACGTAAAAAAACTTACAGGTTCCCGTATGCATTCACCTAAAACGAGTCGAAGGCCAAAGCTATCTTTTTCTTCTCAGTGTATGCATTGACCCTGCACCGCGCCCTCCGAAAGCTTTGTGCACCTAGCGTGGTTTTGCACTGCCTCCGTGATCTGCCCACCTTTTACCAAGCTACGATGTCATGTGATGACGGCATCATGTGACGTTACGTTGCGTGACGTCACGCCAAAATTCGTGACGTCATCATGAAGTCACATGTATTGCGATCTGTGACGTCATTACGTGAGGGTGATTTTTTGCGTCATTCGTGCTGTGCCCGACACCGCGGGACGCCGACACCAACGTCACTTTTCGCGTTTGATGAGGCATCTAAGGCTTTCGCATTAAAAAAAATTTATTTGCCAGCGCTCAGACGCGCTCTTGGCTACGCAGAACAGTGCACAGCCAAATCGGGCAAAAACACGTACTGAGAATACATCTACAAGGCGACGCTCAACATTGGCTGTCATTGCAGTAATGCGGGTCGCGTGATATTTGGTATCCCAGGCATGGAGAGCCACTACATTATTTATTTATTTATTTATTTACTTATTTATTTATTTATTTATTTATTTATTTATTTATTTATTTATTTATTTATTTATTTATTTATTTTTCGAACAAATAATACAAAAGCATTGCCCGCGGTCAGGCTAAAAGGAGGTGGTTAGACCCCTGACGTGGTCCTGCTCGCGGTGGGCGAAACAGTAGCAATAGAAAAAATAGAAATCATTGCAATGCGCACACATAAACATATATACATACAAATAAAAAAAAAGGAACAAGAGAAATTGTTGTAGTAACAATAGAAATCATGGCAATGTGCACACAAACATATATACATACACAAAAATATATACATACAAATAGTATGAGAGACTGTAGCTCACTCTACCGTGCAGAAAATGCATTTATCTTAAGTGTTGAAGAGGGACCGAATTTTCATTTTGAAATTTTTAGAGTTGGTGCACGATCGTGCCAGTTAAAATATTGCAGGATTCTCATTACATAATTTCATAATTTGGAAGTCTATTGCTTGCATTCCATAGTTTGTGCGTGTTCTTTCCACAACTATGTGGTTTTTATGTAGGTCGTGACCGGTGTTCCTGCTTAAGTAGCGACGGCTAAATGGACCCCAGTCTCCCGATAGTTCGCAATATATGTACATCGACAATTTTATTTTGTAAACAAGGCAGTATTGTGGAATTCTGAACTTTAACATGAGAGCTGTAGAAAGCGCGTTTGGTTGTCTCGTAGCCGACACTGTCTTGTTTAAAGGGTATGTTCAAACGGTACTTTGAAACAACTGCAATTTTCTTGATTGCCGACCTTTGATTACAGGTGACGGTGATGATAGCTGCAGCAGCCGACACTAAAAGTGCGCCCAATGAATTTTGGCAGCTATAACCACACAATATTTATTGACTGCACTTTTCGTCAAGTTCTGGCGTCATATTTCTGTGCACATACCAGGTCGTTAGGATTATTACAAATCTTTTTTTTTCTTGAGTACACCATACAGTAACAATCTCTTGCAATGCTCTAAACAAATTAGACGACCGGCCTCTGCCAGAGGACAAAAAAAACTCACAGGGTTCCTTATGCAATCGCCTGAAACGACTCCAATGCTAAAGCCATCCTCCTCTTTATTTTCTTTTTAGTCGATGTACTGATCCTATAGCCCTAGGGGTCATAGTTTGCTAGGATTTTAGTGTTAATCTGTTCAAAGCTATACTTCAATATGTGTGGGTTACGATTGTTACAGGCACCGAACTTTCCGGTGCGGGCGCTGCAATTAGACCAGCGGGACATTAAGCCTATTTTCCGATACGCTAAGTTTAATCCCTTCGGACAGCCCTATCGACAGCGCGCAGCTGTTCGTTGTGTATTCTGGCCCGGGGATTATCATCCGGGCTCCCGCAGAGCCCCTAGCCGGCTGCCGACCTTGTCTTAATCACAAGCGTTGATAAAGCGCTCAGCCCAGCCTCCGACTAAAACAACTTTCGAAACTATTTAGCCCCAAGCACTCTAGGCGTTTCTTTCGGTCGGTCGCCATTTGCCTAGCGAAGCGAAACAGCCACGCTAAATGCTGAGGACGCGGGACGTCAAGTTCGGACAACCGCTTGTAATATTAGAGAGTTTTAGTTTTTTCCGCAAATTTAATTGCGTTAGCGTTATACCAGATTACGATGATGATGATGATGACCATCATCATCACCATAAACTTTTCTTCTTGATTTTGACTGAGATCTCCTTAACACCCGTTTGTTCCCTGACCCACACTGCTACACCAGATACCATAGCCATAAACGTGAGAGGTCGGATAGGTGGCGCCATATGGCGGGGCAGAGATGCACCAGACAAGCGTAGAATTGTTATTGCAGAAACGTAGTGCACTCTTTTTTTCCCACAGTTGCACTAGGCGAAAACTAACAAGCGTATCTGTAACTGTGGTTGCTCGGAGCATCACAAGATGCCGATACCATCGTCCGGTAACCCGGTAATCCATACACCCCTTTGCGTGTACCGGGATACCGGATAAGCTGTAAACCTCTATAGAATGACTTGTTTAAAGAAAGCACGCATTCATGCAATGCAGCTTTGTAGTAAAAGCTAAGCTCCACCTGCCCAACGTGTTTTGAAAATACTACGTGCCACTCTAGTAATGTTCGCTCTTGAATGTTGTACTCCCTAACGATTACAGATTGTATTGCATTACGGACTGGTTAGGCTAACGCGGGACCAAAACACTCAAGGAAGCGCGCGCTCCTGTACTGACCTATTTTGTTGATTTCGTGCCGGCGAAATCGATTATACCCAATATCTTTTCTTATGTTATTTTTGTAAATATTGTGACTTGCTTAAAATGTTAATGACATTTGCAGTCTTGCAGAATTTTGCAACTCTCAAAATATAACCAAATATATGAACTGTATAAAATTCAATCCTTGTATATATATTTTTTTTCAGCGAAAGGGGAAGAAATTATGTAAGTAATGTGAAAATTAACTGTGGCGACGTTAAGAAACCTTGTTTACCATTAGGAATATGCTGCAGCTGCTAAACGTCGTTACTATTACTTCGGTAGCTGACCGGGCTTGTTGGTTATTCATACTGAATATAAACAGTGCAAAAAGCAACAACAACAACAAAAAAGCCGGCAGATCCCACGCATTGTGGAAATCGATGTAATGCGAAGCAGCCAGCAAAGAGCTGCATACATCGTCTTGTATGTCATTGAGGAGAATGCGTGTCATGGTTTTCATGTTAACACCTATTAGTTATTTTCGTCACACAGTCACGTCACAAGATACCAATTTCGGTGTATATCAAGCTAGCGAAACGGCCGCCAGTGCACCATGAGTGTGGCATGTAAGTCATGCTGTACATGACATGCGTGTCATGATTTTCATGTTAACTCGTGTTTTTATGTTCGTCACACAGTCACGTCACGCAATACCGATTTCGGGGTAGATCAAGCTAGCGAAACGGCCGCCAGCGCACCGTGAGCGTGGCACGTAAGTCATGCTGTACATGACATGCGTGTCAGGATTGTCATGTTAACTCGTGTTTTTATGTTCGTCACAAAGTCACGTCGCGCAATACCAATTTCGGGGTAGATCAAGCTAGCGAAACGGCCGCCAGTGCACCATGAGTGTGGCATGTAAGTCATGCTGTACATGACATGCGTGTCGTGATTTTCATGTTAACTCGTGTTTTTATGTTCGTCACACAGTCACGTCACGCAATACCAATTTCGGGGTAGATCAAGCTAGCGAAACGGCCGCCAGTGCACCATGAGTGTGGCATGTAAGTCATGCTGTACATGACATGCGTGTCAGGATTGTCATGTTAACTCGTGTTTTTATGTTCGTCACAAAGTCACGTCGCGCAATACCAATTTCGGGGTAGATCAAGCTAGCGAAACGGCCGCCAGTGCACCATGAGTGTGGCATATAAGTCATGCTGTACATGACATGCGTGTCAGGATTGTCATGTTAACTCGTGTTTTTATGTTCGTCACAAAGTCACGTCGCGCAATACCAATTTCGGTGTATATCAAGCTAGCGAAACGGCCGCCAGTGCACCATGAGTGTGGCATGTAAGTCATGCTGTACATGACATGCGTGTCAGGATTGTCATGTTAACTCGTGTTTTTATGTTCGTCACAAAGTCACGTCGCGCAATACCAATTTCGGTGTATATCAAGCTAGCGAAACGGCCGCCAGTGCACCATGAGTGTGGCATGTAAGTCACGCTGTACATGACATGCGTGTCAGGATTGTCATGTTAACTCGTGTTTTTATGTTCGTCACAAAGTCACGTCGCGCAATACCAATTTCGGTGTATATCAAGCTAGCGAAACGGCCGCCAGTGCACCATGAGTGTGGCATTTAAGTCACGCTGTACATGACATGCGTGTCAGGATTGTCATGTTAACTCGTGTTTTTATGTTCGTCACAAAGTCACGTCGCGCAATACCAATTTCGGGGTAGATCAAGCTAGCAAAACGGCCGCCAGTGCACCATGAGTGTGGCATGTAAGTCATGCTGTACATGACATGCGTGTCATGATTTTCATGTTAACTCGTGTTTTTATGTTCGTCACACAGTCACGTCACGCAATACCAATTTCGGGGTAGATCAAGCTAGCGAAACGGCCGCCAGCGCACCGTGAGCGTGGCACGTAAGTCATGCTGTACATGACATGCGTGTCATGATTTTCATGTTAACTCGTGTCATTTATGTTCACCACACAGTCACGTCACAAGATACCAATTTTGGTGTATATCAAGCTGGCGAAACGGCCGCCAGCGCACCATGAGCGTGACATGGAAATCATGCTGTACATGACATGCGTGTCATGGTTTTCATGTTATGACTTGTCATTTATGTTCGTCATACAGTCATGTTACGCCATACCAATTTTGGTGTATATTCGATTAACCAAGCGACCAGGAGAGCACAAAGTCGTAGGCGGCTAGATAGATAGATACGCTCAAAGCCGCAGAAGTTCGCTAAGAAATGCTTCGCATTTAAAAAAAAAACTGCCACGAAAAGCACACACACAGGATTTTGTGTACGCTTTTGTGTATGATTGTGTGTGCGCAGCAGGCCACTGTGACTGTTAATGTTGTTTTTGCTGATTTAGTTCCTGCGCACTTTTTCTCTGTTATTTTTTATGTAACTGTTGCCGCAGATACTTAGAGGACGCATTCGTGACAATAAAATTCAGTTGGAAGGCAGCGCTTGTCCTGTGTGCATGGTTTTCGTGGCCATTTTCTTTTTTTTTTTGCGCTGTATATCTTCAGCTGTTATTTCGTTCAGTGGTGCAGATAATTCGCGCAAGGCCTAACAAAGCCAGAAGCGAATACCAAACACCGAGATGCGCAAGCTGAAAGTAAACACGCCGAACCATCAGTCGATGTCTCGAAAAAGATTAGAAGTTTCCTTAATAAATTTTTGGCAAAATAGCGATGTTTCCTCCTCTCCTATGGCCTGATTGTACGCGATAGTGAATGTCATTTCCTGATTGTACAAGCGCGGCTACTGTTAGAGGTAACACGGCGCGCGTGGCCGCACTCCTCGAACCACCAAGCGGGCGCTGCGCGAACTATTACGGCGCAAGCGCAAATCAGCGCCATATGCAGAGTTAGCTGGGCGTCGTTTGCTATGGTTGCCTGATTACTTGAACGTCTCTTAAGCTGCGGAAGGCATATTACGATGAGTAGAGGCATCAATTACGGCAGTAATTAAAGAAATTAAGTTAATTCACTTTTGGATTAGTGGAGACGGGCGGTCGGGTCGAATGGGGAAATTGCAGCCCTTCCTGAAATGAGCCTGTTGCCGCTTTCAGAATTAGCAAAAGCAGCCGCTGGCAATTATAAGCTTACAACGAAATCTACTGCCATACTCTTACATGATGTGAAGAATGAGCGAGTGTCGAAGCGAACTTCGCTTCGTGGTCGTAATGGTTTCGTATGCGATTAGATCACGTATGGCGCATATACGTTAACAAATGCAGAAGAACTAACACCACTGCAATCGCCGTCGTGAGCAGTGGCGTCATTTTGGTCGTATGCCAGCTGCGCTCGTCGGAGCTTCGCTTTCGGTTTCGCCGATGAATTTGGTTCAACTTCACTGCTGCGCTATATTTACCGGAGGCCGATTTCTCAAAATCTCAAAGCGGCAATGGCCTCTTCACAGGAAGCACAGTAGAGCTCCCGTTTGACCCGACCGCCTGTCCCCGCTATAAAAAGGTAAGAATTTATTTTGTTTATTTGTGCCGTAATTGCTGTCTCTAGTCATCGTAGGATGTCTTCAACAAGAGGAAATGGTATTATGAAGGCAGCAAGCTAATAATTAATTTCCCTTATTTTTGTTGATTTTCGTGCGTCTTTCTTGAAACACCCTGTATAACGTCGCCCAAGCAACATCTCTAACTTTACCTATCGATAGTTCAACACAATGCATTGGCGGGCTAGTTGGTGTGAATTCATAGCGTTCTTTTTAACGGAAAACGAAAGCACAAGACAGACCACTGGAACAAAGAACTTTGTCTTGTCGATGTCTTATGGTGTCGCTTTGCTTAAAAAAGCATTATTTATTGAGTTTTGCCTCATGATATAAAATTAGTTTCAAGCATTCGCCCCTGGACGTTATTTATGTAATGCACGACTCGGAGCGGTGAAATCCAGAGAGGCTTCTCAGCAATATATTCCGTATTAAGCGGAACAGCGGGATCCGCGGCTGCCCCTTAATTAGTTAGTAATTGGCAATTATCTAGTGTCCAATAAAAATAGACACCAGGCGTTTAATTATGCTATTATGTCTTTCGTAGTGTACACCATTCAATAAAAATTACGCTTTATCCAGTTTTTTTTTTCGGCTCGCGTTTAAAAGAGATGCGGGAGGCTGTCGACAGGATACGAGATTCTACGGTCTCAAGGGCAACTCCTAAATTGAGCGCCCCGACTTTAAATTGAAGCCTAATACAAATATTTGCGGATCTTCCTAAGGAAAGCACCATAGCATCAGCTCTTCAACGTAAGCATAATAAGATAGAATAATTAGATTTCTGTTACAGGCCTTTATTAGTGTCGCACGCTCTTTGATATCTGACAAACTTTACTTCAAAGGGGATACAGTCCATTGTTTGCAGCAAAAACCTTCAGAACCTGTCTCAAAAAGCAGATTAGTGAACAAATCTGGTGATATAAAATTTCATCTTTTGGATGATAGGAACGTTGGAGTATGGGGGCGCCACGAGGTATGAAGAAAACTTTGCTGCCGAATAACTTGTGGTCCGCGCCCGTGGTACAGTGGTTACGATGCTCGACTGCTGACCCAAAGGTCGCGGGTTCGGTGCTGGCCCACGGCGGTCGCATTTTGATGTATGCCGGGAATGCTAGAGATTCGTGTACTTAGGTTTAAATGCGCGTCAAAGAACTCCGGGCTGGTCGAAATTCCTGGAGCCCTCCCCTACGGATTATGATATCGTGGTGGTGGCCCGTAAGACCCCAGATATTTTATTATTAAGAAACTTGTACGCGCATCATCACATCAAGTAGAGGCCAAACAGCATATCTGTGCACGTTACTGAAAGTTTCAAAACCTCACATGTTTTTTGACACTCCTTAAAATTGCCGGAAAATTCGTTTTTGTTTTTGTCATCGAGGGCATAAAGGATATAGAATAAATAGGACCCACATTTGGTTTACTATGAAGGCTCTTTGATCTCTTAGAATAACCCGAAACCCACCGTGGTATACAATATAAATCGCGACACTGCGCTATTAGGCTCGAGGTCTTGGGTTTGACTACGGGTCCAGCGGTTTTCTTTCTATCGCGAAAGAGATGTCATAGCGCCCGTGAACTGGAACTCAGGTGCACGTCACTGAACCACAGGTGCCAGAAGGGAATGCGCTGTCCTTCACAACCGTGCGCCGCACAGCTAAATTCGGCGTTTGTCACGTAAAACACAAGCTTTTAGAGTTTTTAAGGCGAAAGTGTTATATATCTCACTAGTAATTAAACTCTGGCGTCTGGCGGCGTCGTGAACATGAGTAGTACCAAATAGTCAAGTGACCAAATGATGAAGTCACGTGGGTTTTGTCCTATGACAGTGCCACGTAATCATGTCTGAGCTACAGCACTGCACGGGCCCGGGCCGACCCGAAAGCCCGGGCCCGGCCCGGCTCGCGGGCCGGGCTGGGCCGTCCGAAGCGTTTTCCGGCGGGCCCGGGCTGGGCTCAGGCTTAAAAGTGCGGGCCTGGGCCGGGCCCGGGCTTGAAACCGCGGGCCTGTGCCGGGCTCGGGCCGGGCCCGGGCTTGAAGCCGCGGGCCCGGACCGGGCCGGGCCCTGGCTTGAGGCTGCGGGCCGGGCCGGACTCGGACCCGCTCATTAAAAGGCGTAAGTCGGGCCTTCGAGCACACGCGAACGTTATGCATTGCATGGTCTAAGGTATACTGTGCCAAGCTGAAGTGACACGTGCAAAGAGCTGGCTCTTAGTAAAGCTTAGCAATAAAAATAGAAAAACAGTTGAAGTGCTATTTCTTTTTCACCAGTATAGATATAGAGTGGCACTGTATATTTTCACTAACGTTTGGTCTGCTGAACCAGACTTTGTCAATGTAACAAGCACATCGTGGTGGGTTTCCTTATAACGGTCACGGTTGTTCCCATGGGAGGAATAAAGATTTCGGTCTTTTATTCGAGGTTGACACATACGGCACATTTCATTTATATTCTTTGGTATTACGTGCCTAGGCACGCCGTAGTGGCACCGGATCAATTTCGACGACCTCGAGTTCTCTAACGTGCACCTAAAGATAAGTATATACACGGGTGTTTTTGCATTTGGCCCCCTTCAAATTGCGGCCGCCGTGGCCGCGGGAATCGCACCCGCGTTCTGGGACTTGACAGCGAAACAGCATAATCGCTGAGCTACCACCGTGGGCAAAGCAACATTTCGATGCATGTACACACCGGATTTTCCGTCCGATCGCCCGCTACAAAGCGCACGGCATCATTAATAATCATCATTAACAACTAATACCCTCTAGCGGGCCCGGGTCGGGCCTGGTCATGAACAAGCGCGCCCTGGATTCGTTTAGTAATGAACGCCCGGGCCCGGGACGGGCCCGGGCTTGGAACGACGGGCTCGGGCTGGGTACGGTCAAGTACGCCCGGGCCCGGGCCAGGCTCAGGCTGGGTTCGGTCATGTACGCCCGGGCCCGCGCCGGGCCCGCGCTTGGTACCACGGGCTCGGGCTTCATAAAGCGGGGCCGGGCCGGGCCCGGGCCGTAAAATCCCGCCCGTGCAGTGCTCTAGTCTGAGCGTTATCCAAGGAACTGCCAAGATTTTGCAATGCTTTGAATGGTACAGTAAGCTTGGCAGTGCCAGACTTCATGCGCGAATTATTCGCTTATTTTAAATGAACGACATGGCGACAGCCCATTCCTGGACGCACAAATTGAATTTTTTTTCCTGTAGCGGAACTAAACTACAGCGAGATAGTGTGTTAATCTCTCAATAGATAGCCTCCAACAAAGAAAATAATGTAATTTAGCACATGAGAATGTCATATAAATGTGTAATCAAGACGATGTATAGATTAGAAGATGAAAAGTGTATGATATTGTCGGAAGCCTGCTGTGTAGATCCCAGCGAATTCACTTGCACAATTAATACGCCACTGTGACAGCAGAGAATTGTGGTCCATGGGGCACACACACATCATGCAGGTTTAACTGACCGACAGGCGTGACTGGTTATGAGTTTAGTAGAATGTGTTGTGTTAGTTCAGCGGTGCAATAGTCCTAATGACTTTGGAATGTCTTCATACAATATTCTCATCTTTCATTATTTCACATGCCCTCTTTCTTTCCCACGTGCAGAGCAGCCAACTGAAGATCTCTTCCGGCTAACCTCCTTGTCTTTTCTTTACCCTCCTTTTCTCTTTCTCTATCTCTCGTTCTGGGCTAGACGGCTCATAACAGGGTATGTCCGAAAAGTAATGTTAGCGGATGGAAAATAAAAAATTATCAGATTGTTACAACACATAAAAAAGTTTCGAAATAGGCTCCTCCGGCATCGATACTTTGCTTGTAGCAAGATTTCCTGGCGTTGATAATGTAACTGTAGGCCTGTTCCGAATGTCCTTTAGACATTTGGCGCAAGCCCCTTGCGCTTTGTCAACTGTCCCAAAATGGCGTATTTTTATGGGATGTTAGACACTCCGAAAAACAATCATCACCACATGCTGTCTTTATCATAGGAAAATTTTAGACTATAGAATTGCCGAGTTTCGCACAAAGGTTGGGGGCTATACTTTCACCTTTGTTCCAACGAGCGGAGTATTACAGCTTGCACAGCAAATGAAAACGAGTTTCGCGGTAAAGTTTGACGTTACTCTGAGCGACTGTACGTGCAGAAGCGGTCTTCGCCTTCCACCAATCCCAATCAGCCCTGGCAAGCTGCGGCATACAATCACTTCACAATATAATCACTAACACTACTTTTCGGACAAACCCTCTATTTGCAGATGTAAAAAGACCACGAAGGTCGTCTCATGTCTTCTTAACAATTCGTTCTTAAGTAGCGCATTTCTTAACTCCGCATCAGTATGGTTTGGCGAGATTTTCGTCGCATTATAGTGCTCACTAAATTGGTCATATTCTAGTGTAGTTACTCATACCTTCGCATTGGACATCGTTTTTTTTTCGGCGTTTCGTGAGCGCAGCCAGCATCGAACAAACTGCGTGGAAAGCTCTAAGCGCTAATGCGGAGCTCCGAAATAAAGGACGAGCGTTCGCTGACGGAGATGTAATCAATAATGCGCGATGGCGCTTCTCGCTCCGAAAGGCAAGGCAAAGCAAGAAAAGCTGGAAGTGGAAGAGAAGTCGACGTGGTACAAGCCGCGTTTCTAAAATGACAGCTTGACGTGTGGTGTGGTATTAATTAATTCAAGGCAGCCGCCAGGATCTGCGCTTCCGCGTATGTTTTTGTCAGTGCCGCGTACCCCTAAGTGTCCGGAAATTGGTGGCGCCGTCACACAGCACCGCTAATGTCAAGGACAAATTAGGCTCGCTGAAATGGTGAAAGAATGTTTCAACAGCGTGTACGTCAGCGCGACAAGATGGACATGCGGATACTTTCATTACGCTCATCCCTATTAATTATTCTGTCCTTCACTGAAATGTGCACAACCGGTGGATTCATGGAAGGGCATGAAAAGATTTTTTTTCATGCACAGCATTTATTAACGAACTTTTGCTACTTTGAGCGTGTCTATCTATCTATCTATCTATCTATCTATCTATCTATCTATCTATCTATCTATCTATCTATCTATCTATCTATCTATCTATCTATCTATCTATCTATCTATCTATCTATCTATCTATCTATCTGTCTTCTTCTGTCTGTCTGTCTGTCTGTCTGTCTGTCTGTCTGTCTGTCCTGTCTGTCTGTCTGTCGTCTGTCTGTCTGTCCTGTCTGTCTGTCCTGTCTGTCTATCTATCTATCTATCTAGCTATCTAGTCTGTCGATCTATCTATCTATCTATCTATCTATCTATCTATCTATCTATCTATCTATCTATCTATCTATCTTATCTATCTATCTATCTATCTATCTATCTATCTATCTATCTATCTATCTATCTATCTATCTATCTATCTATCTATGACTTTGTGCTCTCATGGCCGTTCGTTGATGGGATGTATACCAAGATTGGTATGGCATGACATGAATGTATGGCGAATATAAATGTCAGGTTATAACAAGAAAATCATGACATGCTAGCCATGAGCAGCATGATTTACACGCCATGTATTTGGGGCTCTTGCGGACTTTGATATATACCAAAATTTCTGTGCCATAACAAGAGTGTATGACGAACGTAAGTGACAAGTCATAAGGTGCAAATCATGTACGCAGGTAATGTCATGCTATTCGTGCATGGCATGAATAGCATGACATGGCCTCGGGCGCTCGCGGCCGTTTACTGAAATGGATATACACCAAAACTGGCATTACGCGACGTGATTGTGTGACGAAGATAAATGACAGGTGGTAACAGGAAAATAATGTCATTATCTCATGTACGGCATGATTTGCATGACACGCTCATGGTGAGTTCGCGACCGTTTCGCTCGAATATTATACTATAAATTGCACGTCTTGTCTGTATTGCACATCTTGTCTGTATAACGAATGTATATGACAGGTCGTAACACAAAAATAATGAAATGCATACCATGTACGCCATGGCTTATATGCCACGGTCATGGTGCGCTAGCGGCCGTTTCGCTGGCTTGAAACACACAAAAATTGGTGCTGCTTGACGTGACTGCATGACGAATATAAATGAGAGATGGCAGCGTAAAAATCATCATATGCGTGTCATGTACTGCATGACTTACATGCGACGCTCATGGTGCGCTCGCGGCCACATTGCTAGCTTGATGTACGCAAAAATTGGTACTGCGCGACGTGACTGTATGAGGAACATAAATTACAGGTCATAACAGGCAAATTATGATATGCATGTCATGTATGAAATGATTTACATACCACATTCTTGGTGCGCTTCTGGCGAATTTGTTACCTGGATATATACCAAAATGGGTATGACAAGACATGAGTGCGTGATGAACATAAATGACAGGTCCTTTGTCTTATCCTTTGTATATACCAGAATATGAGTTTAATCTGTATGGTATATACCAGAATCTACATGCATGCATGCATGACAAACAGGCGAAAAATAGTGAGCCAGATGTAAGACATGAACGACTTCATTTGCTTCAAAGACAAACAAGGCGATGTATGCAGCTCCTTGCTGGCTGCTTCGCATTACATCGATTCCCTCTGTGCTTGGGATCTGCCAAATCTTTTTAGAAGGGAGTATTCTTTCTTTGTAATATTGGTGCGCGGAAATAGAACTCACGACTGTAACGGTGGGAGGGTGATGCACAGATATTTAATGTAAACGGTAATCCTTCCTACTTCAATGGCCATGTTAGTGGTATGTCCCGGCTATTTATTTTATAACCCCCCTTTGTCAATCAGGAGTAACGACATGAACAGATTCGAAGATTACTTTATCAGGAGGAAAGCTTTGTATGCCTCATCAAACGCGAAAAGGGACCGTCGGCGTCAGCACGCGTGAGACCAAAGGTCACCATCACGTTATCACGTCACAAATTGACGGAATCATTGACGTTATAATGACGTCACTGTGACGTCACGATGACTCGCGTAAAGTGACGTAATTTGATGACGTCATCACATGACAGCGTAGCTTGATCAAAGGTGTGCCGATCAGGGAGGCAGTGTAAAATGAGACGAGGTGCCGAAAGCTTTCGCAGTGGTGCGGGGAGAAGCAATACATCGACTGCAAAGAAAAACATGAAAAATATCGCCTTCAAGTAATCTTAGGCGAATGCCTAACAGACCCTGCCAATTTTTCTTTTTTTTAATTTTACTGACCGACCGGGCACTTGAATCAGTAGACGAATAGGTTTATCCATGCCAAATATTAACAGGGGAGCGCACTCACGTCCATGAAATCCACCGAAGAATAAGGACGGGCTGTTGCGCACACTGTAGGCATTCTCAGCTCATGACCGGTGACTTGATAACTGTCACTAAAGCGGAAAGTATACAAACATCCCGTTTTGCCAGTCCTAAAACATGGCACAGAAACCTTGAGAATAACACAGAAACTCCAAAAGAAGTTAAAGACCACACGTCGTGCAATAAAATGAAAAAATTACAACATTTCCCCCTAAGGGGACCATGAGGCGATGCGAAGCCGGTGCACTTGCACGATCGCGTTCCGTTGGCGTTCTTTGGGCATGCTACCGACCTCGCGTCGTGGAACGCGAAGAGGAACGCTACACGCGTCTTGTCTTCCCTCTAGCCGGGCCGTTAATTCTCACAGGGCGAGCGGGGAACGCAGTCGGCAGGCATGCGAGAGGGGGGTAGCGTAGGAGAGGAGAGAGAGGGGGAGGGGACGCGCATACGCTGGTGCTCATCGCGGCGTTGCGCAGGACAGAATTTCGGCATTTATAACCTGCGTTTCAGAGGAAGAGTGGAAATGGGGAGGGGAGAGGGGAAAGGGAGAGGGTGATGGAGATGGGGCGGGGAGATGGGTAGTGGAGAGGGTACTGCGCATGCGCAGTAAGGGTGGTCACGCCGCACACCACCACCACCATCGGATTGAACTCCGCCATAAGATACTTCGCATCTAAAAATGATTGACGTAACAAGAAAGGCTCATTCACATCGGCGACTGGCACAGGTCGGGCGACCATTTGCAACTGGCGATTATAAAGTGACTCTGTGCCACCGACGTTCACACCTGCGTGCGATCTATACGCGTCGTCACACAGAATTCACGTCTGCTCGCATTGCGATAGCCCCGCAATATAAGCTGACGTCCTGTTCCTGCACATTTAATTGATTCAGATAATAATAACTGTGAGGGTTTAACGTGCCAAAACAACGATATGATTATGAGGTACGAATTAGTGGAGGGCTTCAGAAATTTCGACCACCTGGGGTTATTTAACGTGTACTTAAATTTAAGTACGCAGGTCTCTTGAAAGCATTTTCTCCTGTATCTAAAATGCCGCCGCCGCGGCTGAGTGGTTCAGAAGTTTTGCGACTGTAGTCGTGCGACAGAAAAATTGAGCAGCCAGCGACTGTCGCTTTGCGACGCAAGCGTTCATTTGCCACCATTTACGACTAGTCGCTCTGTGACTAACCTGGTCTCGCGATCTGTGCAAGTCGCAGGTGTGAACGAGGCCTTCAGAGATAGGAAGGCAGCGGTGTGGATCAGATAACTAACAGGAATAGCCAACATCCCTGCAGACATTAAAAAGAAGGAAACACCGTTCTTAAAAACACGACAGACGTTTCAGGACCCGTATCGATTCCTTGATCACACTCTGAAATTCAATGCCAAGTCAATAGCGAAGAATGCAGCTCGCCACATGACCTTACCTCCGTGACCCTCTTTCATGAAGATTTAAAACTGAACGCACATCTTGTTCATCTGTTCAGTTTGCCGTCGTCCTTTTGAGCGCTGTGTGAAGTAAGAGACGAATCATCTTTCATGTAGTCTTCGCGTAATGTTCCGTGACATACCTAATGTGATCTTAATGAAAAACCCTCGCACAGGCAGCTTAACTGAGAATGCTAAGAATAGAAATCAAGAAAACCGAACGAGACGTTATTCTGGTGAATAACCACGCTTGACATATGTATAATATCTGGGGTTTTACGTCCCGAAACCACGATATGATTATGAGAAACGCCGTAGTGGAAGGCTCCGGAAATTTTGATCATCCGGTGTTCTTTAGCGTGCACTGGCATCGCACAGTATACGGGCCTCTGGCATTTCGCGACCATCGAAAACGCGACCGCCGCGGCCGGGATCGAACCACGACCTTCGGGTCAGCAGCCGAGCACCGTAGCCACAGTTACACCGAGGCGGACACCATGCTTGACAGCAGTGTGCTGTTTTCAAGTTTACTGTTCTCACGCTTTCAAGAACAGATACCCTTGTTAAATGATGTGCTCCAGGAAAGACTTTACTATGATGAAAATCCATCAAAAAAAAAAAAAAACGACCAATGAAGAATTTAGATGAACAAAAGACAAAGTTAAGAGCATGCATTAGCAGTGCTTAAAAGGAGCTTAGCAGCCCATTAGTGAGCAGATAGGTCCTTCGAAAAAGCATCATATACTTGTTATTATAATCTGACGGCTGATAAATAATAATAAGGAAATGAGTAAAGCATGTACGTGACATTAAGACGTACGCGCTGCAACTTATTTTTTGATCCGGCAGCATCACGCTTCAGCATGACAGCGCTTCGCTGCCAAACGCTGCAGCCTCCCTTTGACCAGTAATAACCTGCCAGTTACGTTTCATAAAGTATAGCTGCTTTAGTATATAACTGACTATTTTATTAGATAATATATTAAATTTCTTAAACGAGTCGGGGTTTATCGATAAAGAGCCTCATTACGGAGACACACGGCTGCTAAGATTAAAAAGGAAAAGCAGTTTTGAGATAAAACTGTAGGATCACATAAACATAACGGCGAAGTCCCGCTGCTTCAACTGTATTCATTTCGCGCCTTAACTAGCGTTAAGTGGCGAATTGGAGGATACTGCATCGAACACCGAATTGCAGGAACACAGAAATACGATTCGTGGTGTGATGCACCAAACCCCGTCCGCTGTACCCTGCGAACCACTGAATCATCGTATGTGATTTCAAAAGAGTGCTCCGAAAAGCTCTGTTGAGGGCTCCAGAACAGGGCTCCAAGGAGTTCTCCGAAGAACGCCCAACGTACACTGTGTACTGGATATACAAGATATGCGGCTCCAACGCACACGTTGGACAGTTTGTGAAGCGAACCTTCAATGCCACGGTGCGTGTGAACCATGCTTATTCTGATCTCATGCAGCGTGCGACATATGGTAAACATATATGAGTCCAAACATTTTTGAGCTAACACCATCTTTTTTGTGGTTATGCACTTCATCGCTCATGTATAAAAATGCATCGTGGCTAAAAGACACGGCAATATTATTAACGCGATAGCTTTAAAGAGCTCGTTTCACAGAAATTCCGGTGTCGGCGTCGGCGTCGTCGGTAGTGAGCGAAAAGTCTGCGTTTTTCGTCAGCGACTAATCGAGAAGGTTACAAATAAAATAAATAATGAAAATATTCGGTTTGAGTGAGAATCGAACCCTAACTACCCGCGTGGCAAGCAGGCGTTCTACCACAGAACCACGCCATTGCTTGAAACTGCTGTGGAAAAAAAAGCGTTATGTGAATGTCATGCAGTGGGAGGAGTCTCCTTAACACCTGTCATATTGCGCGGCATAGGCGTAGAATCGCGCCTGGCGTCAAAACATGTGAATTGCGCAACGAGTGCGTGCTTTATTGGTCCACCCATTACAAAGCGCTCAGACATACTTAATTATCATCAGCAGCAAAATAATCAACAAAGTGAACATCCGCTTAGGATTGCCTATTGCCTTAAGGACGCCCTTAAGGGCCCTTCACTGATTCGGTAAAGGAAGAATTGTGGCGTAGTGGTCAATTGCAGTAGGCATTCAAGGATAGTTTGACGCGGCCAATGTTACGCGCACAGAAGTTGGTGTCCTTGCAGCACGGTTGAGTCATCCACCGAGAACCGAATCCAGGCTAGCGATTGAGAAGGTGATGCGCATAGGACCCGATTACGCTATCGCGTCCTACTCTTGAAGGTGAAGCTCAAGCATGCTCCAAGTTCATCGGAAGTGCACAAGTTTGAAATAAGCCAGTGTTCGTTAAAGTGCTTCGACTCAAGGTTAGGTTATAATAAAGTATTAGGATATTCACACGCGTTCTTAATTTTCTTTTTATTGTGAACGGCATTCGCTGGCAAAAAATCTCAAACGTGTTCTTAGCCGCGCAACAACACCTTGCCTAATAATAATTGTTGGGGTTTTAGGTCCTAAAACCACGATATGACTATGAGAGACGCCGTAGCGGAGGGGTCCGGAATTTAGACCACCCGAGGTTCTTTAACGTGCACCAAAATCTAACCATTAGGGACTAGAGTGTTTTGCTTTCATCGAAATGCGGCCGCCGCCAACGTTACTAGAACAAACTCAGTTTAAAAGCTCCGCCGGAGAGGCGGTCCGCGTGGCGGTCGTGAGAACTAGTGGCGCTGCAGTCACGTCTAGCTCCCGCGGCTGGCGCTTGTTGTGATCGGCGCCGCCGATGTACGAGCGCACGTGGGTTACAGCATCGTCTGCGCTTTGTTAGCTCGTCATTTTTGCGACTATTCTTGACCAGGCTTAGCGTCTTGTACGAAGACACGTGCATGATGTACGAAGCGTAACGAGGGCGAACAGATTCACAGTGCGGTATGCCGACTTGCTTTGCGCCGGGCTGCAAGAGCGGCTACCGCAACGGCGACTCCGCTCGGACCTCCAAAAGACCCTACGCCATTCAAACTTTGCATCGCAAAGATAGAAAGCTTACTGCAAGGTCTGTGACGTTCATTTTGAGAGTGACGACATTGTAAAGCACTATCGTCGTGTCGTTGCGGGACAAGAAGTTTTGATCCCACGTGGAAAGTGGAAACGCGCGCCCGGTGCCGTGCCTGCGCTTGTTCCCAGCACTTGCACCCCACATTTCAAAGCCAAAATGTTCGTGGTTTAGGCGCAAATCCCCCCCAAAACGCATGGCGTCCCGCGAGAGCCCAGTGCCCACTTTCGAGGAGCCGCCAGAAATAGAACAGCAAAACGAAAGGCAGGCGATTACCTATATACCCTACCGAGAGTGAGAGTTGCATCACACTGACATTCGATCAGTTGTCAGCTGTCGCTATGCCTTCAAAGCAGTGGATTTTCGAGAGATTTTACGACGAGGTATTGAACAAGATGTGCGGAATATTTTACACTCGCGGGCTCGGGAACTGGCTGCTCAGCGCAAAAATTTGGCACGGTGCACATAGAAAAGACGAGGACCATGCAGCGCTGGTCCTCGTCTTTTCTATGTGTACCGTGTAAATTTTTTTGCACTGAGCAGTTTAATAATCTAATACCAACTAGCCCAATCCCACACTTTGCTTCGGGAACGGAGACTTACTTGTGCAAAAAATTATTGTAGTTGGCGAGCAGTTTAACAGCGTAGTGAACGGCTACAGCACGAAACACAAACGGCTGTCGTACAGTGTAAGAAGTGCTGCGGGCGTGGAATATCTGCTCGGTGAAGTTGGAAAACTGAAGTTCAATACTGACGACTCTTCTAGCGACGGAGTACGCGCCAATAAGTGCTCGGTGGTCACATCACGGCCGATCTGGTCGAATTGTTTAAGGCACCGTAGAAGGATGCGACGTAGAAAAATGAGACACCGAAAATACAACTATCCGCTGAAAAAATTGCTCAGAGACGACATCTATTCGACGTAATAGCACATGAAGATTTCATTTACCGAGTTCTCGTAAAATTTTCCGATTCTGGGTCAGTATCCCTTTAACCGTCGCGAAAACGTATCTTGTAAACATTGCAAAGCATTGGTAATGTTTTTGGAGAAAGTTTTTTTCAATAAATTATAGACAACATGAGTACTGTTTTTCTAGCACGTTTTTGTATCTCGAGTAACTACGCTCCTTTGTACACTATAAAGGCTTTTACAAACGTGTTGGGTTGTTCTTGGTCTAGATAAGACGGCAGCGGCTAAAATTGTGGTGGTAGTTATAAAAATTACGCTGAAAACCCTCATTGGCTTAGAAACTCCTATGCTTTGAAGTTAAGCGCAATGTAGACAGCTCGAATATTGTCACAGGGTCATGACGTCGATGAAAGCAGCAGTCAGCAGGTCCGAGATGAAACTCTTCATTTGGCCGAACTTGTGGCCGGGAAACTGAAAGTCACACTACAGCAATACACTGATAGCGGTGAACAGAGCGTCGACCGTCGATCAACTGACAAGCGGTCAAGCGCATCGGCTTTTATACAGGCGCTATCGAACTTTCCAGCGATATCGCTGGTGGCGGCGTTATCTCTCGATAAAGCTGGAATATTCGCGTGCGGCGCGCAATCTTACCAAAACGATCTACTACAATCGCGAAGCTTCTCGAACACTGCTTCGCGGACAGCGTTGAGCGGTCATAACCGTCCTTGCTGTTCAAACCGGAATACATCAAAATAAAACAAGAAGTCGGCGTGGCAATATAGACCGAACATCGATTCTTAGCCAATAAATAAACAACGCACGCGGGCAAATGCATACAGACGACCTTATGCATATCCACCTAAGTATCCACCTAACTAGTACAATAAGAAAGTTGCCGCGCAGTAGCCGCGAGCAACTGCGCGGCGGACCGCAGCGTTATGCTGTGGCAGCAGACGACGCGCCGATAGTGGCGCAAGACGGAACTGCAGCGCCGCTAGTTCTCGCGACCGCCGTTCGGACCACCCTCCTCCGCTGGCGGAGATGCGGAGCTTTGAAACTGAGTTTGTTCTAGTAACGTTGGCCGCCGCGGCGGGGATTCGATCACGCGACGTTCAGGTCAGCGGTCAAGCACCACAGCCACTAAACCACCGCGGCGTTTTACAATACCTTCCCTATTCGCGTAACAACACGGCCATTCGTTGAGAGAGTTAAGGGGCGGCTATATCACCTGCACTTTCTTTCTGTCTCGTTTTTTTTTTCTTTGTTTTGCACGTTTTCACTCTGCCCACGTGTCTTCTCGCAACAAGAGATGTGCTTTTTTTTTGTATTTTTGCCGGTTAATGTACTGATACAAGCGAAATATGTTTTTTTTTATCTGGTCTGCTTTTAAGCTTTTAAACTTTCAGTGAACACCGTAACGTTAACGAGACACTATGGACCGCAAGTTAGCGACCTAACTTCAATGACGCGCGCTCTCAATCGGTGACCATAGGCGCGCGCACAGGGGCGGTGAGGCAGAGGGCGGCTGCTAGCCACCCTCCACCGGCCCTAGTACGTCGTCTACGCACTGCGTTCTGACCGTAAGGCGTAAGGGCCTCAGAGGCAGGGGGTCGGCAAGAGCGGTGTGAGGGGCCCCCCTTCAATTCAACGCCCCTCCCCCGCCATCTAATGGAGGACCTTGTGCACGCCTATGTCGGGGACGATATGCTCTGCGAACGACTTCCAGGTGATTGCATCATTTTTTTTGTTAACGCTGCAGCAATTTCACGCATCCTTCACATATCCTTTCAGCAGAAGTTTCGTCAGACTTCTCAGAGATTAAACGGTACTCTCATCCTACATGGTACGCTGTTATTGGGGTGACAGAGATGCGTATAAAGGATGAAATGACTCGTGCGATAAATAAAACGCCATTAATCTTTCAACAAGTACAGTGGTCGGCAACGTTCAGCGACTGTGAATATGATTCGGCACGTGTAATCTATGCGTGCCGGCGTTTCGTAACGTCATTATTTGTTTAACAATACTGCCAATCTCTTCAGCGATGATAGCAGGGAAGGCACAAGAAGAATAACAGATGTTTACACAAAATTATATATGGTTAAAATCAGAAAAAGTCAAAATGACATACAAAATCATACATTATACATTGCGCCAGAAGAACACACAATAAAACAATTTTAATAACAAAATCATGGGCGAGATTATCGCTAAAACCAACTGCAAAATGATAAGGTATACATTTGTAACATGGCGTAGGTTCCGAAAGTACACATTACTAATGAACACATTATTCAAACAATTTTATGAAAAACCAATTAATCGAAGAAACTGTCACTTAAAATAGTACCTTCAGAAAAATAATAGAGAAAAACTATGTATTAGTAACATGACATAGACTGATCACTTAGCGGGTTTAATATTGTTGTAAAGTCGTTAGTGCTCTCTCTGAGGCAAGCAATTCGCTTTCAGTCGCAGTTGTGAACAAGCAATTCGGTTTCAGTCGCAGTTCTGAACAAGTTTATGGATGATTCGGTGGTTATAGATTATGGATTATTCGATGAGTATGCATAGAAAACTCGGCAAATTATCCCTGGTGGTGCACGTCTTGAGCTGCCACACCTCTACGGAACTCGGGTGCAATGCCTCACTGGTCGTTTTAATCCTCTTTAATTCCTTTGAAGTTACATCAAATTAATTACACTATACAGGTAAAAAAAGAACAGATAATCTCGCTGTGCCTAAGTGTCTGTTGCATTCAATCGGTTGCGTCTTATGAAAAGAAAACGGGTCCTTCAGAAAAATTCCCCTTCTTTCGTTCTTTGAAATAATATAGAGAATTTTAGTTCGTTCACAGACTTCTTACCATTTACGATTATGCGAGTTGCCGGAGCCTTTGACGGAAGAGCTAGTAGCGACATCATGTGGCGTTTTTTCCAACTACGATACCTTTACGATAATTTTCAGGCACGTCAGTGTTTCCGTGAGAGCAAATTAACAAATGTGCTGTCAGTTAATGATTATCTGACTGGCCGTGATTTACACCAGCATTTATGTAAAGCATCTAAGTCGCTTCGACATTAGCTTTGTGTGCGTCCCGTAAGTTTCTGGATCGTCAGCTGTCGCTACCAGCGTTGCACATCACGTGTACGTCTCCGGTCGACCCGTAAAAAAAAACGTAAACAGTAAGAAGTCTGCGGAAAAACTAAAATTCTCTATTTCTATCATTGCCACAAACGACACCTACACACCTATATTAAGTGTACGTCGCCTTCAGAAACAAGTGAGGTGTTCGGGTAGATATGTGACCAGGGCTTCTACCAGCATCAATCAATACGTATGCACCGAGCACACATGTATAACAAGACCCGTCCCTCACGTGCACTTGTAACTCATATAGATATGTTGGTTGTCCTACACTCACTGGCTGATTGCGTGTCGAGCAGTGGTAGATCGAACGGGGTGCGCCGAAAGCACCTGTTCACTGGCACGTAGCCTTCCCCCATGCAGTACTCACGCGTGGCAACACACCACACACGACGCCACGACCTGAAGGTCTTGGGTTTAGTGTCCGGTAGCTCACACATACGAACGGACTGGTCGTCCCGCGGGTAATCACGAAAAGCCGTTAGATCTCTTTCGACTCTGTGGCTCGGCTACGTGCTTTTACGCCACGTTTTGGCCGTGTCCGATAACATCCTTGTCTTCTGTTTTATCATCTCGTCTTTGACACGGAGCCAGTCGTTATGGTGTCCCGTTGGAATCGACGGATAGCGCGGACCGCCTTTTGATGCGCCGTTGCTCCCTGGCCACATGTACCCGGTCGGTGGCGCCCCCGTGTGCGGGGAGTAGAGAACGCGGACACATCCGAGAGATGTATCCGAGAAGTGTATCCGGTTAGGCTTCTTCTTGGTCACCAAACCGGGAAAGAGCGGAGAAAAACGAAGAACACGTGGAAAGATGCAAACACAACGTCGACAGCACTGTAGAGGTACAGCCGTCATCTTTATGAAAGGGAACACGTGAGCGGTTGGTAGATAGCCTCGTAGCGCACATGTGCCGCAGCGCAGATGGTGAAATGTGAAAATAAAAGTAAAAAACGGTGATTTTCCTTGTATTGCCTGCAACCCGTCTTCCAGCTTTTCCTTATTCGCTTGTACTTTATTTGTTGCAATGGTAACAACCCGAAGCTGTGATAAAACCAATCCTTATAAAAAACAATCCTTGTTCAGTGGAACGTCTCGAGAAAAGACGGATATGAAAAAGAAAGCGTTAAATAAAGACGCACGTTCGTGACGCGAGTGTAGGTAGTAGAAGAAACGACACCATCTCCTTTTTTTCATGTTTCGCCACCGCGACGCGCCACATGTGCTGTACGAGGCTATGTGCCACACGCTCGCGTGTTCCCTTTCATAAAGATGACGGCCGTAGAAGGGAGACACACGACACAGTGCCCGTTCAGCGCAGCTCGCAGCTTTGTGTGTTTCTTCCGTGCAGTAGCGTGATGGTGTTATGAAGGAACGTTATTTATAAAGTCCAGCGACGTTGATTCGGGGTAGGCCTCAGCCCCGGCCTAGGCACCGGCCACGAGCCCTTGGGCTCGGGAGGCTTCCTCGGCTCGCTGGACGGCCCACAGTTGTTCTTCTAATGCGGAGCCCGAGCAGAGCCTCCTCCCAGCGCGCCCTGCGGTTGGATACTGCCTCCTCGTGGTTTCTGTGTGCTTTGTCGTCTAAGCTCGAGCACTCCCATAGTACGTGGCCCAGTGTTGCCCCTTGCATCGCACATCTTGCGTTTGTCTGTCAAAAAGAGATCAGGGTAACAGAGACGAAAGATAAGGTAAGTGTGTGTTTGCAGCTGCCGCCACGCATCTGCCTGCTCTTTATTTAATCTGTTGCATGTGGTGGGTCTTTGCGTCTTCCTATCTTGTAGTGCTGCGTTATTTCATTGTAGCTAGTCCTGCGTTCCTCCCACTCCCACTCATCCCCGCGGCGCGTGCGACCTCGGTCGAAGCGGCGTCGGCGTTTGCAACGGAACGGTTCGTGAGCTCTCGAACAGCCGCGTGTGCCCCCCTCGTTGCCGGCCAGCGGGGTTTGTGTGCGCAGGGGTCCATGCAACTAAAGTGTCATCTTTGTTTCGGATTTTTCGCACGTTATGCGTTAGCATTCGAAGCGCCCCTCGGGAGACCCGGCTGCAGTAGCGTAGCCAGACATTTTTTTCGGGGGTGGGAAAGGTGTTCAAATATACTTTATGGATGTTCGCGCGTGCGACTGTATGTGTGCGCATATATATGTATAGATGTATATATATGCATGCAAAATCGAAAAACTTCGAGGGGGAGATGTGTGACCCCCCCCCCCCCACCCCGGATGCGCCACTGCTTCTGTGCACCTCTCTTGGTGTTCGTAGGTATGGGGCACTGTTTTCTTGCTCGAGATATAAGAAGTGCAAGCCATGGGGGAAAGAAAACCTCAGACTGGTGGTATTATTATTATTATTATTTTTTAATTATTTGATACGCATACACAATTACACAAGGACACAGAGGAAATTGGGAGAAAGGAGGCTGACATCTGCCGCCTAGAGGAGCACAACGCCTGGAAAGTCGCTCAAAAAACATTCATAACTTATGCAATTGCACAGCGCGAAATACAGGACGAAAAACTTGAAGAAGCACACACGGACAGAACTGACTCTCAACTGCGGTTATTGCACACGACACATGCGGAAAGAAAAATAATTATGAGCAAAAGAGAGGAAAAACAAGAAGTACATCAATCTGCTTACCAACATTAACGAAAATAGAGAGCAGTGTATCAGTCAGCCTTCTATAACCTTAAGTTACAAAGAAGTTCACTTCATGAAAGTCACGCACAGACGGTAAACAGATTGAGGTACTTCTTGTTATTCCTCTCTTTTGTGCATAATTATTTTTCTTTGCGCGTGTGTCGTGTGCAATAACCTCAGTTGACAGTCAGCGCTGTCCTTGTGTGCTTCCTCAAGTGTCTCGTCCTGTATTCCGCGCTGTGCAATTGCATACGTTATGAAACAAGACCAACTAGCCCGATTTTCCGTTTTGTTGTCTGCAAAAACAACATGGCCAGAAATCGGACGTAAACAAATCAATAGTTAAACGCAGTTGCAGGCTGTTATATTTAGGCATTAGCACGATGCGGGTTATTTTTAAGACCTGCGCACCTCTCTTGTTGAACTAAACCAGCGCATAATCAAAGCACGTCCGGTGTCACATCGTACCAGTTGCATAATTTGACTCTATCGCCAGTGCCTCTGTTGAATGCTTCCAGCTTACACCGATTTGTTTATTTCTTTGGCACGAGTGTTTTCTCTAAGCGCCAAGTTAGACGTTAGGCGGTTACGCTCCGAAAAAAAGACAGAGAAATTGTGCAACAGAAAGTGGAGTGACATCGAGTAAGTGCTGGAGTGCAGGAACGGCTCGCCGGATTGAAAGGTAGGCCGTACCAATCCGAGCCCAATCAATTCACCTTCGTTACAACGGCGAGCACGGGAAAAGCGTGGGACTGTGTCGTAGGAAGGCGAAGTGCGCCCAATGCATTCGGCAACTTCGATCGGTTGCGCGCCGGCGACAATAGCGTAGCACATGTACTTACTGTCACCTGTCATCGTTGTTAGATTTGCGCCCACTCGCTTCGATATGAAAGCCTTACACACACACCTCATTCTGCGTCGTAGAATCTGCGCATTACAGAGCGCTTGAGGAACCAAAGTATGAACGAGCCACATCGGCGTTCTTTTGTGCTTCATTTCACCTGATTATACAGTCGATTCGTGCACGACGTACTTTCTCCTTGTTAACCTTTCGCGTGACCTCGCCTTCGTGACGTCACAAAAGTGTCCCGAACAATGGCAGATCGATCGAGTCGTTACCAGGTGAACTAAGGTCGGCGACCCTGTGAAGGTATTTTGAGAGCGGTTTTTGTTGCGCAAGTAAGACGATTTGATGCATAGTCATTGTGCCTCGTTTAAGCCAAGTAAGCTGGTATTTGTTCTCCCTTATGGTGGTTTTGCAAATATGGTCTCTTGGTTTCCAGACGTCTTTATATAAGACTCTCGACTAGCGCCCAAGTTAGCTGAGCTAAAAGATAATAAGAAATTTGTTTGACCACATGCACCTTATTTATTTTTAAGTAAAGCTCGCGCACAAGTCATCAGTGCGAAGGCAACGCTATTCCTTTATGTCGTCGTGTCATTGCACTTATTAAATGCATCGAAAGACAAGCTCAAGTTGCTTGCGTTGATATCTCCGCCTGTAATAGTGACTTGACCACCGTGATTATAAAAGTAGAATTTCACGGTACCAGAGGTTGACGCCTCACGCCGGGAAGATAACTGTGGTTTGTCACATTGTGCTGCACCCACCGGTAAAATGATATCGAGCGCGTAGTCGTCTTTGTAAGCCGTGCCTGATTAGCCACTTAAAAAAAATCTGTTGTATGAAAGATTGACCAGAGGTTGTTCTTCAAGATAACGGAGTCCCGCTGCCCTACGTGGTATCCATATGCAGGTTAATAAAAAAAACCCACTGTTTTACAGCAGTTAGAGAGGAGCTGTCATGTTCGACGTTTGTCGTCTGTCGTAGATAAAATATTATCGTCATCATGAATTGGCAGGCGCTCTTTTTGTCCTCCTCTTCATTGTCGCACTTTTCTTCCTCTTCTGCTTCGCTCCCCCAACGCTTGCGTCGACTTGTTCGGCGGGGGATGCAATAACTCTGATGGGCGAGCGATCGAGCACAGATAAAGAGACAGAAAGAAAGAGAAAGAAAGAAAGAAATTCTTGGCCAAAAAAAATTAAGGCAGCTTAGCAATGGGGGCGGCAAGCCTCGAGGAATTGCGGAACTGGGCGGCCTTCTTTGTTTTTCTTTATTTTTATCTTTCTTGTTTTCTCCGTTTCTTTCTTTTTCTCTCGTACGTTTAAACTGGGCGAAGACAATACGTCAGAACACACAAATAAACACACACAAACCGCACGGTGTGTGTGTTTTCTGCGCTTTTGGTGTGTGTTTTTATATGTTCTAACGCGTCGTCTTCGCGCAGTTTAAACGTGTCTGCTGAACTTAAAACTAAGTGACTTTTTTTAATAATACAGTAAAGTTGCACTACAAATCACTACAGCTGGTGAGGTATTACCGGCTGTTATGTTATTATTTTTCACGCGATCTGCCGTAAACGGAATAGTGCCAGCTTTCCGTGCGGGGACGATTAGTTGCCCTCGCAACAGTCCGGCAGCGTTCGCTTGATGGTAGCTCTTGAAAGAATGAAATCTTATTAAAACCACAAGCGGGTTAGTTCTCTCGGCAGACGAGCTTCCCCTCGCAATATGAACGCGGGATTGATTCGCTAACCCGCGCTGAGCAAGAAAAAAAAACAACGAAACCACAGCCTAAACTTTCAAACGTTGCAGCGGCAAATGAAATCCACATTGGACGATGCGGGTAGCCAGCCAACGGGGATACACAGCCGGCCATTTGCTACTCTCGCTGCAGTGCCGAACCCCCCACCTCCATTCCGCCTTCCCCGGAAGCCCACCTACCAAATTATATCACCATTCAGGGGCGGATTCAGAACTAATTCCCCTTATTTCCGACGTAAAAACTTATCAGTGCACAAGGGTGCTAGCATAATCAGTGTTGCTTCTTGCATCACCAAATAACGCAAAATAAATGCTGAGCAAACATCGGCCAATGCAACTTATCGCGCCCCACCGATCCCCAGTCACGCACAACCCGGTGGCTGTAGCAATATTTTTTTTTAGTTTGGTTATTACAAGTGAAGTGACGATTGCTGAATACTTGTGTAAGACGAGCGCATTTCTGGCGAAAATGTTATCTATGCTTTCAGTTTTACGGCGGGTAGTGCGACCGTCTCACATATCCAGGCACTTTATAACAGTAGCGATTAAGCCGTTCACAAACGTCATGCGGGAGCAGCTTCAACACAACTGCAAGGACATTCAGCACCGCGGTCTTCAATATCCCTTGGCAATACGCATACAGCGATAATATTGCATAACTTGCGCACAGTAGCACTCACAGCCCCCTACCTTTCCCAAGAAAACATGCTGGCAGCGTACACGTTGCGACGTCCGCCGGTCTTCAGGTGATGTGTCGAGTCGGCGTTGGCTGCATCCGTCGGTGTACAGGCATCCGTCGGGCATCCCTCGGTGTACAGGCAATACGGTGAGTGCACGATGTGTACAAACTGTCACGTCGATTCTCCATGCCACCAGCGAGCGTTGCGAGAAACTATTCCGGTGCTGTTCATCGATGATGACCACCAACAAAGGGATCGTACTTGGGAAGCTGGCGCCTGCCGCGCACTTAGTCTGCCGCGTACGCGCATCAAACTGATTCAAGAAGTTCCGACTACGTCAATGACCGCAACATAAAACACATAAGAAGGGCATGCACAAAAATCAACCACGAACACAGTCACTACGCTATGACCACTACGACCACGTTGTATGCAGCGCGCCGCCATGTCAGGAAAGAAAAATGTGGGAGGACGACAGCGGCGACGCCAGTGGCCACGGCGAGAGCGCCTAAACAAATTTCACTTCCGACGCTGTCGGACGTGACGTTGTTGACGCCATTAAAACAGCGCTTATGGCGAATGTGGCCTCAGAGACAGCAGTAGACATAATCTCGGAGGCGAGGAGGAGGGAGCTGGGAAACAGCTGCTCGGCTCAAATAATAATAATTGCGGGGGTTTCACGACGTCCCAAAAGCATGATATGATTTTGAAAGACGCCGTAGTGGGGGCTCCAGAAATTTGGACCACCTGGGGCTCTTTACGTGTGCCAAAATCGAAGTATGCGGCTGTGCTTTGCACTTTGCCCCCGTCGAAATGCTGTTCTCGGCTCAAGCCGCAAATTGTTTTTGCACTGTCAATCTGTTTACGCGAGGTGATTCGGTTGCATCATGCATTTCACGGACCCTTTTTTTCAACCTTTGCATCCGTAGCGCATATGATGTTTACTTTCAGCATTGTCATAAATGTGAGCGAGCCGCAATTTCGGCGCGAACGTTAAAGCGCAACACGCGTGGTCTCGGGTTCAGGGTACATCCCGCGGAGCCCACTAATTCTGATCACTAATTCTGTTTTTTTCTTCGCGCTCCACTCAACATTCTCAGCCGGGGGAAATCGTAATAAAGTTTACTAATAATTTAGCAATACACTCGAGCATTTTTCCGCGATCAGTACAATAGTTGGACTGCAAACAAATGTAGCATTGAAAAGGAACGCTCAAAGGGCTCGACCACTGACCACAAAAATATTGATTTATTTCCCGTCAGTCAACAAGATATAAAGAAAAGGTGCTCACAAAGGGTGTTTACGATAAGTTTACAACACAAATTCGATCCTCTCTATTGCGTTTTACATTGCTCCATTAGGCATTACGAACTCGCCCAAAATGCCATCCATTTGCACTAAAATGATCTTTCACATTACAGTCATCATAGTTGCCACTGCTTTCGAGTATAATGACGGTGTTTGGGGCAGCTTCTCCAGCACGGTACAGCATGGTACACCATCATTTTCCTCACCCACCATTCCCTCGCTGCTTTCCAGCATTCGCGCGATAGTGGGCGCAGTCTCCTAACACTGCCCACTATTTTGCAGCTACTCTCCACCATCGTTTCCACCTTGCCCAGCTAACCTCCTCCATGCCACCCACCACTGTCCACTATAAACACCATGATTTCCAGCATGCCCAGCATTATTTCCGCTATATCCGCCATCTTTTCCAGTATCCACCATGGTAGTTTTTCCAATATAGGGTCATCTCTCTGTTTTTTCGGTGCCTTTCTTGTGTCAGTTAATCACGATTTCTTTCTTTGTCTCTCTATGTATTTATTTTTCTTTCTCGCCCTTTCTTTCTCTTTCTCTTTATTGCTTTCTTTCTTTTTCTGTCTTTCTTCCCTTTCTTTATCTCTAGTTCTGTCTTTCTTTCTATGCTACGCATTACCATCTCCCCTCCTTTTTTCTCTCCTCCTCACGTTCACTTCCTTTTTCCACCCTCTTGCTGCCCTATACTATACAAGGCTATTCTATGCTCTGGTAGCCTGCCTGGATAGCCGAGTGTTTGGGACGCTCGCTTTCAGATCGAGGGTACGCGGGTTCGAATCCCGCTTCGTGAAATTTTTTTTTGGTAAGAATTTTTCTCTTTCTCTTCCTTTACACCTTTCCTTAGGCCTCTCTATTAGTTTGTTTCCTTTCTTTCTTTCTTTCTTTCTTTCTTTCTTTCTTTCTTTCTTTCTTTCTTTCTTTCTTTCTTTCTTTCTTTCTTTCTTTCTTTCTTTCTTTCTTTCTTTCTTTCTTTTCTTTTCTTCCTTTCTTTCTTTCTTTCTTTTCTTCTTTCTTTCTTTCTTCCTTTTCTTTTCTTTCTTTCTTTCTTTCCTTCTTTTCTTTTCTTTTCTTCCTTTCCTTCTTTCTTTCTTTCTTTCTTTCTTTCTTTCTTTCTTTCTTTCTTTCTTTCTTTCTTTTCTTTTCTTGCTTTCTTTCTTTCCTTCTTTCTTTCTTTCTTTCTCTCTTTCTTTCTTCCTTTCTCTCTTTCTCTCTGTACTCGTTTTCAGGGTCATTACAGGCCACGCCGTCTCAATTAGTTGTGGGATTTGCTCAAATTCTGAGGAACATCTGTTCTTGATCATGATAGGTTTCGGGCACAGCCAAACATTTTACGCCGAGCTAGAACAGCGTCTCTGTTAAAAAACAAAAAGACAAGACAAGACCGGCTGCGGAATTCCACCTATCAGATAGGCTCCTCCTTGCAAATAAATAGATGTTCGCGTTCTAAGCGCCTAACACGCGATATGGTCACGAGGCATGCCATGATGGGTGACTGAGTTAAATATGACCACTTGTGATTCTTTAACCTTGACCTAAATATGGGTGCATTGATGCCCTCACATTTCGCAGACATCAAAATATGCCTGCTGTGGCAAGGAATTGAACCTAGGTCCTCCAGTTTAGCAGCACTTTTCTCGCATGCGCATAGCGCACCGTTATAAATGCCTACAGATGCTAACAGTGTGAAAATCGGCTTAACCACAGAGCCTGGATAAAATGATGAAATTACTGGAAATCATGTGTTGGACTCCGCAGATTAATAACGAAATAATAGATAAAGTTTCGGTTACGTTTTCATTCCGTTCCGACACCCTGATTTCAATATATGGCAAATGGTGCTGACCATAGTGCATTTTGTATTTATCGCTGCGGAACAGCTTTGTTTGCATCTTTATCTTATATTTTCCCAATTGTTGTAGTATTTCTCGTTTATTTATTGTTTCTATGTATATTATTGCATATTCTATACGTTGTCTTGCTGTACCTGCCCAAAGTGCCTCACGAAGAGTGGGCGAAGTCAGGAGACAAACACTCTCCTTTTGCCCCCTTCGTGGGCATTTTGTGAAAATGCCCAAATAAATGTAATGAAAATGAAAAGCATTTCACATCAAAAGGAAACCCGTAATATAGCGTTTTTAATTTCTTCTAGCTCCGTTGTGATAGTAGGGAAATGAAAGAATTTTTTTTCTTGGCGGCAATACATAAGGATCCTGCCTAGCAAGTCTTGTTGATGAGTCGTTAAAGAAACACTTCAGAAAAATTCGCAGGTTTTGCAATAGCAGTTGTCGCGGCTGTGTCAAATGAGAAATATAATCTTTGGCATGCCTACATTGGCTCTAGCAATATTGCATTCTGGAGATGATAATCGCAATGAGAAGTCTTATCGATGTCTTATTGCCCTCCCCTAGTGGAGCGCAATCGTCAACCATATAGTTTGTTTTTCGAAAGTCTGCCCTTGGGTATAATTATTATTGATTCAAAAATACACATATATATTTGCTTCGTGTATGGAGTCAAGTAAACACTCGTAAGGTGTTACTCCCCCTAGGAGCATATAGCTAGGAACAGCTTTGTACATCTCTCTATTATTAATGTACTCTTAATGGTCCTCATTTTTTACAATGTTTCATTTGACGTGTTTTTTTTTGCCTTCCTTCGTGTTTTCGTTCTTTCGTGCACCACAGCATTAAGATTTTTTACAAGCACACCATCGGGACGTTGAGCCGCAATGATTATTTTTACGAGCACACAGTGATGGCTTTTCTGTTAGCTTCAGTCAAGAGGGTTTTAAAAATTATGCGCACTTTCGATTGATCTAACGTCGCGAAGGCTGATGAAACAGCGCAGCTGGTGGCAGCTGTCTTAAAGTGGCCATTGCGGAACATTCCAGAACGAATGCGATACCCTCAGCTTTTAGGGGAGAAGCATATTAGGGTCTCGGCGTGCATCGTGCATCGTCGTCTGCTGTCGGGACGGTCCATTTGCTGGAGCGCGAGAGAGGGCGTCACCGCTTCAGCGTTCGCCGCGTGTCGAGACAGAGCGAACGGCGCGTTGACTATGAAAACACTCTTTCTGCGATGAACGTTGAATTACCAGCTCGCAAGGAACGAGAACACGCCCTCGCCCACGAGAGACAACGCCGACGCAGGTACTGTCTGCCAGCGAATTTCTTGATTGAAAAAACCGACTACTTGCGCTGCACAACCGTTCACTGAGCACCTCGTATATATAAGCAGTGGCGGTTAGGGTTGTCCGCGTGACAGGGGCAACAGTTTTAGTTGGGTGTCCGCAGCAACTCTGCCGACACAGGCTTTCATAAGAAATTGCTGGCAGCGCGCGTCCTCAGAGCTGCTGCAGGCACCCAACTAAAACTGCATAACGGAGCGAGTCAAGGACGCTTACCTGCACAAAAAACTTTTATTTTAGTTGGTTCCTTCAAAATAATAACGCTCCCGTTATTAGCAAAAATTAAGAACGCACACGTGCGCTCAGAAAATTAAAGGAAGTTAGCGAAATACACTAAATGCTGAAAAACAGAAAAAGAATGCAAAGTGAGAAAATGCACCTATGGCGACAGACCAACCGCTCGTGTCGCACGCTATATCTCACCACAGTAATAAATACAGTTGTAGACGGCAAAATAATCGCGAGTTGTGGCGGCCATAATACAGGTACGGCCACAATATAGCGACGGCTCCTAGTGGTAGTCATGAGAAAGCTCATAGACCGACAACAGCGTGCAATATTTTTTGCGCTTCTTACGTAGCGTACTTTTCTAAAAGCTGCAACTTTTATGTCCAGAGTTACAGGCAATTGTGCTCACTTTATTGAAACAAGTATGAAAACTTTTCTAGCCTTGTTCTCAGGAGCCTTACTTACCCAGAAAAGTGGTACTTTCATAACTGAGCTTAATTGCGGTTTTTGAAAGGTTTCCCAGACTTACGGAAACTTATCCTTTTCTCGTACTTTCATAAGTCAACCTTTACTGAAAGTTCTGTTCATGAATACGGCGGTAAGCACGTTGTAGCCTAAGAACGGTATGAAGCTGCGCAAAAAAAAAAAAATGTTTGAAAGCGCATTAGAGCACAACGAGACCCGTAATACTGCGTTGTCGCTGTCTTCAAGTACTTTGTTGGTAAAAGTGAAATAAAAGGATTGTTTTGATGGCGGAAGTAGATAAAAATGCTGCCTGGCAACCCTTGTTGATCAGTCGTTAACAAAGTACTTAAAAAAACCCCGCAAGTTTTGCTAAGATTGTTTCTGCGGCCCTGTCAAATGAACAGTTGGCGATGACATGCCTAATTCGGCTCCAGTGAAGTATTGGATTACGATGGACTCCATTTGGCGAAGTAGGGGCGGCTTACCGCCCTCCCATTGAAGAGAGCATCATGCGCGAAATGATCGCCATTTCCCTCTTAGCAGTGCCTTTCTTCTTTTCTTCTTTCATGAACCACTCTCTGAACACTTGTTGCTCCTTCCAGGAACATGTAGCTACAGATGCCTTTGCGCAGCTCTCCAGCATTGAAGTACTCTAGGTCGTCCTCACTTTAAGCAACTACTTAGTCCATTTCTTTTGTTGTTGCTCCTCCTAAGAACATATACCTTTACATTAGTCTCCAGCTTAATCGTCCTTACTATTAGCAAGTATGCATACCACTTCTTTCTAAGCACTTCTTAGGTTCTTACTCCTGCTAGGTACAATCGTCCACTGTAGGGGGACAAGATCTTCGGACACTGGCCGAAACCGACCTCGGCACGGAAAGCTTTTAAAGCGTTGTTGCGCTTTTTCCGCTCTAGTCTCATAGACAGACTTGAAGCAGTGTCGTTTATCATAATATTGTTCTTTTTTTTCTTCTTTTTTTGTAACATCTCTTTTCTATCATTTTTCACTCACCCTTTCCCTTTCCCCAGCACAGGGTACCCATCCAGCCTGAGAACTCGATAACATCCCTGTCTTTCCGTTTTTCTTCTCCTCCTTCTCCCTCCTAGGTAATTATAGCTAGGGACAGCTTTATGCAGCTATTCATTATGAAAATACTCTACATCGTCCTTAATTTTGACAAATACGCACTCCAGTTCTTTCTAAGCACTTGCTATTTTTACACCTCCTAGGAACATATAACTAGGGGCAGCTTTATGCAGCTGTTCATTATTAAAATACTCTACATCGTCCTTAATTTCAACAAGTACGCAGTCCATTTCTGTCTAAGCACTTGCTATTTCTACACCTCCTAGGAACATATAGCTATGGACAGCTAAATTTATGCAGCTATCCTTTATGAAAATACTCTACATCGTCCTTAATTTTGACAAATACGCAGTCCATTTCTTTCTAAGCACTTGCTATTTTTACACCTCCTAGGAACATATAGCTAGGGGCAGCTTTATGCAGCTATTCATTATTAAAATACTCTACATCGTCCTTAATTTCAACAAGTACGCAGTCCATTTCTTTCTAAGCACTTGCTATTTTTACACCTCCTAGGAACATATAGCTAGGGACAGCTTTATGCAGCTGTTCATTATTAAAATACTCTACATTGTCCTTAATTTCAACAAGTACGCAGTTCATTTCTGTCTAAGCACTTGCTATTTCTACACCTCCTAGGAACATATAGCTAGGGGCAGCTTTATGCAGCTGTTCATTATTAAAATACTCTACATCGTCCTTAATTTCAACAAGTATGCAGTCCATTTCCTTCTAAGCACTTGCTATTTTTACACCTCCTAGGAAAATATAGCTAGGGGCAGCTTTATGCAGCTGTTCATTATTAAAATACTCTACATCGTCCTTAATTTCAACAAGTACGCAGTCCATTTCTGTCTAAGCACTTGCTATTTTTACACCTCCTAGGAACATATAGCTAAGGGCAGCTTTATGCAGCTGTTCATTATTAAAATACTCTACATCGTCCTTAATTTCAACAAGCATGCAGTCCATTTCCTTCTAAGCACTTGCTATTTTTACACCTCCTAGGAACATATAGCTAGGGACAGCTTTATGCAGCTGTTCATTATTAAAATACTCTACATCGTCCTTAATTTCAACAAGTACGCAGTCCATTTCTATCTAAGCACTTGCTATTTTTACACCTCCTAGGAACATATAGCTAGGGGCAGCTTTATGCTGCTGTTCATTAATAAAATACTCTACATCGTCCTTAATTTCAACAAGTATGCAGTCCATTTCCTTCTAAGCACTTGCTATTTTTACACCTCCTAGGAACATATAGCTAGGGGCAGCTTTATGCAGCTGTTCATTATTAAAATACTCTACATCGTCCTTAATTTCAACAAGTATGCAGTCCATTTCCTTCTAAGCACTTGCTATTTTTACACCTCCTAGGAACATATAGCTAGGGACAGCTTTATGCAGCTGTTCATTATTAAAATACTCTACATCGTCCTTAATTTCAACAAGTACGCAGTCCATTTCTGTCTAAGCACTTGCTATTTTTACACCTCCTAGGAACATATAGCTAGGGGCAGCTTTATGCAGCTGTTCATTATTAAAATACTCTACATTGTCCTTAATTTCAACAAGTATGCGGTCTATTTCCTTCTAAGCACTTGCTATTTCTACACCTCCTAGGAACATATAGCTAGGGGCAGCTTTATGCAGCTGTTCATTATTAAAATACTCTACATCGTCCTTAATTTTGACAAATACGCAGTCCATTTCTTTCTAAGCCCTTGCTATTTTTACACCTCCTAGGAACATATAGCGAGGGACAGCTTTATGCAGCTGTTCATTATTAAAATACTCTACATCGTCCTTAATTTCAACAAGTACGCAGTCCATTTCTGTCTAAGCACTTGCTATTCTACACCTCCTAGGAACATATAGCTTGGGGCAGCTAAATTTATGCAGCTATCCATTATGAAAATACTCTACATCGTCCTTAATTTTGACAAATACGCAGTCCATTTCTTTCTAAGCACTTGCTATTTTTACACCTCCTAGGAACATATAGCTAGGGACAGCTTTATGCAGCTATCCATTATTAAAATACTCTACATCGTCCTTAATTTCAACAAGTACGCAGTCCATTTCTGTCTAAGCACTTGCCATTTCTACACCTCCTAGGAACATATAGCTAGGGGCAGCTTTATGCAGCTGTTCATTATTAAACTACTCTACATCGTCCTTAATTTCAACAAGTACGCAGTCCATTTCTGTCTAAGCACTTGCTATTTCTACACCTCCTAGGAACATATAGCTAGGGTCAGCTTTATGCAGCTATTCATTATTAAAATACTCTACATCGTCCTTAATTTCAACAAGTATGCCGTCCATTTCTTTCTAAGCACTTGCTATTTCTACACATCCTAGAAACATATAGCTAGGGGCAGCTTTATGCAGCTAATCATTATTAAAATACTCTAGGTCGTCCTTAATTTCAACAAGTATGCAGTGCATTTCTTTCTAAGCAGTTGCTATTTCTACACCTCCTAGGAACATATAGCTAGGGGCTGCTTTATGCAGCTATTCATTATTAAAATACTCTACATCGTCCTTAATTTCAACAAGTACGCAGTCCATTTCTTTCTAAGCACTTGCTATTTCTACACCTCCTAGGAACATATAGCTAGGGGCAGCTTTATGCAGCTGTTCATTATTAAAATACTCTACATCGTCCTTAATTTCAACAAGTATGCAGTCCATTTCTTTCTAAGCAGTTGCTATTTCTACACCTCCTAGGAACATATAGCTAGGGGCAGCTTTATGCAGCTATTCATTATTAAAATACTCTACATCGTCCTTAATTTTAATAATTAGGCAGTCTATTTATTTCTAAGCACTGTTTTTTTATTACTACCCCTAGGAACTAGTGATGCAGAACTATCGGTAAATTGACTATCGACAGCATCGATAGTTTTTTTAGGGGCGTAGCTCCTCTTAGTCTAACCTTGTTCCATGTCAGGCATAACCGACAGTATCTCCCGAACAGTATAATAGATGGCGCTGTCTCATAGCAGTACATACAAACTGCAGTTGACTGATGATATTCTAGATGGCGCTGTACACAATCTGTGTTGGTCCAATAGAAGTGTGCGCAATAGTGCGCTTGTGTGAATCGCCACTAAATGGCGGTGGAAGTGCCGCTACTCTCCAATCGGCTGCTGCGCGGGCTGTTCCTGGGTTGCGGGGAACGAGTGCCTCTCTCAGTCTCCCTTTCGAGGAGACTGAGAGAGGCACTCGTTCCCCGGCGGGCGCGGAAATCCGCGGCGGCTCATGCTCGTCGCCAGGATCCCGCGGTACGAACCCGAGAAGCGGCGGCGAAGCGAGCGCGGCGCCTGGCAGACCTTGATGGTGCTCGTGCGTGGGAAGCGGCGCCAGCAGTTTCACATTCAAGGAGCCGACGCGCGGTTCGAGCGGGAATTTCTCACTCATTCGTTTGGCCACAGTTGCGACGTGTGTGATCGACTTTGATTCGATAATAACCTCACCGCGGTGTTTCACACTCCTTATATGATGTACTGGGCGAATTTCACGGAAGAGTTTCACAGTTTACCGATGATTTCCTCCGGAGCCGCGCTCGACTCATCATCATTCACCCCGTGGATATGATATGATTTTTCGAAACTAGCGATAGTGTAAACAAACTATCGATAGTACTACTACCGACAAACTGTCGATAGTACAATCGGTAGTACCATGGTTAATATTACAAGCGATAATACTGCCACACGTGTTTATTACTTCGTTTTGATGTATTCGGGTTACACCCACAAGGACTGTTAGCACCGTTTGACGCAGACCGCGCCGCATTATTTGAGAAGCTTCGGGATTGTTTGAAATCATTTTCTTAAGATTACGCGTCGGAGGCGAATAGTCAAGTTTATTCGAGAGCTTACGCGAACACCAGCGATCATGCCGGAATGTTCTATGACTGATGTATAACAGACGGGGGGATGTGTTCCACCGATGATCAGATTACTCGACAGCCGACGTCTGTTCTCGCCCCTATCAGTGCGCAGCGTGTATCTGTTGTGTTTTGAGTTTTGATTTTTGTTGGCACAAGTTCGCCCCAAAAAAAGCTCCGTATTACCCAGCCTTGCTGCAGCATTCTTCACCGTCACAACTACGTGAAAATACTTTCGGTAGTGTTGTGAAAAATGATGTTGTTGCTGGCTGGCCATATTGCCAAAATATTTACAATAGCCTACTACCAACATCGCTTAATTTATGAGCAATTTTTGACGAGAGAAATAAATGATCTCGGCAGTGTAAATGCTGGAACATGTTCATCAATAAATTCATATTCAAAAGCAACAAGTTACACGTTACAGTTAACAACCTTAGTTCTTCGTATTTCTTTAACCTTCCTGGCTTTCCTTCGCTTTTATCTCCCTCTCTTTTATTTTGAAATCATAAAATGCAGGATAATTTTGAAACCGCGAAATTCCACCACATGTAACGGCTTCCTTTCCGCTACAGCTGAACAGTTTCACTTCACTATGATGTGTCAGCAAAGCACTCTGGTGAAGAACACAAGCACGTCAACTTTCTTGCCCTTCAGCCTGCTCCTCCGGCTCCACTATGTACCACGCGCGTGGGAACCATGCTTATGCTGCAATAAGTTCACGCTCTTGATTTTATACTATCGATAGTATACCACCGAATTTAGCATCGATAACGCTATCGAGAGTATTTTTTACCATCGATAGTTCGATATTGACTCAGCTATCGATAGTATCGAGTAACATCGATAGTTCTGCATCACTACTAGGAACACATGGCTAGGAACAGCTTTATGCTGCTCCCCATTATTAAAGTACTCTAAATCGTCCTCAATTTTAACAAGTATAAAGTCCATTTCTTTCTAAGCAGTTGTTAAGTGGTCACTCCTCCTACGAACATATAGCTGGGGACAGCTTCGTGCAGCTCTCCACTATCAAAGTACTCTATCACGTTTAACAGGTGCACTGTGATGGCATATGTGTCAGATTTGCTCCCAATAATACAGATGATGTCCCCCAGTACACCAGGGACGGCTTCATGCAGCTCTTCCATAGTTAAGTACACGTAGCGCTGTAACTACAAGTCGTTCACATTTATTGTTAACATTGTTTCATTTGATCGGGTAAGGAATCATGCTTAGTCAGACAGGGGCTGCTTACCGCTCTCCCATTGCAGAGTACATTATACCACAAATTGTGTCGCTCGCTTGTGACATTCGTGGCTCCGTGAAGTGACCATCCCTCCCCCCCCCTTTCCATCTTTTCTACGAAAAAAAAAAGAAATGGCGAAGCATGCACTAAACCCCGCAAGGCGTGAAACTGCGAAACTGGACCATTATGAAGACTACTCTGGTTGCTTCTAGGTTGTTTTTAGGCCTTAGCTAGGTGATGCAGGTTGTTTTTAGGTCGTAGCTAGGTGATGCTAGGTTGTTTTAAATACGATAGTCTTTCTTGGGGAACTTAAACGCAGAAATTTTGGTCTGCATGTCTAGCTAGGTGATGCAGGTTGTTTTTAGGTCGTAGCTAGGTGATGCTAGGTTGTTTTAAACACGATAGTCTTTCTTGGGGAACTTAAACGCAGAAATTTTGGTCTGCCTGTCTGTCTGACGTTGTTTGTCTGTCTCTCACCCGATTCAACCAGGCTAGTGGAAGAAACCCACGTGACCGGTATGGCAAATTGAGGCGCCATCCAGTGACTGGGATCAGAGTTAAAATCTGCGTTCCGTCTCTTTCCTCCCAACCCTCTTCAACCCCCTCTCTGGTGGGATCAACTCCCTTTCCTGCGGGAGGCGCGCTTTCCGCCGCCTTGCTGGCGCCGCCGACTTTGAAACGTTTGAAATCCGTTAGAAAGTTTCGTGTCTGGCGTTGGTATGGCATGTGTTAGCCGTCGCGCGTCCGTTTCATGGTGCTCGCTCGCTGTGTGCTTGTGCGACGCGATGTTTTACGACTCGTGCTGTTCGTGCATAGTGCTTTGTTGCTCGAATACTTCCAGAACAAGTCCCGGAATATATGTGCCGGCCCCCAAAAGAACGACAGGTGAGCGTGCCCTTTGAGTCGCGGTCTTCATTGCGTCAATTTGAATTCACGTCCCTACCGAGTAGCTGTTCTCTGCAGTGGGGCTTCAGTTAATGTTTGCAAAAATGACTGATTTGAAAAGGGCACGATGCTGCGTTTAAGCCGTTATACGAACAAGCAGCAGACATGAAGCCCATGCGACGTAACTATAGTTACAGGTTTACAACTCTCACAGAACCGCGTGTTTGAGTGTGTGCTTTGTATTTGTCTCCGGTTAATTACTCGCCATCGCCTATAACCACGTTTGTGAGACATAAGGTAGATGTATGAAAACTTGTGCTGCTCTGAGGCGAACAAACGAGTTCACTTTTGTACGAGTCGACGGCGCTCTTTATCTGATTGAAACTTGCCCTTTTCTTCAAAGTGTATTTCGGAACGCAACACAGCTGATCGGTGCGCCCAGAGAAAAGCTGAAGAATTGCAGAATCGACGCACTTCAGGAAGAGATGCCATGAATCATCCGATATCAGTCGTTCATTTTCTCCGCGTTTATCATCACTAGTTATATGAAAATCAACGTGTTTGGAAATGTAGTCAATAAAGTGCGGCCAATATTAGTTGTGTTATATGTGGAGTTCATTTTGACATCTTTAAAATGATATTTACATTATTATTCTATTTTTAGGTATTTCAACTGCTTTTATTGTTTTTGCATTTCAGGAATGTTCAATTTTGTTAGTTATGATAATTTTGTGCAATATCGTGCGCATATATCAAGCTGTTCTGCACTTTTGTCAGTATAAAAATTGTCTTTTTGAATATGTGCCCTAGTGTTATGTTCTGTTTTTTATTCCACTGTTCTTTAAGTTCTTAACTTTGCCGAGAACATTCGTGTTGTTTAGTGATCATGAACACGTGTATGTTAATCTCCTCTTGATAACTTCTGTTAATCTCCTGAGCCTGTATCGCACCACATTTGATGAAAATGTTGATTTTCGGAAACGAGGACAATAAAACGAGACCAAAGATATTTTGTGTTGTAAGTGCAATTCATTCTTTTGCGTTCTGGCACATGCTGCACGGCTGCAGTGTCTGCAGAATGCCTGATTGCAAATTGCGCACATTCAAACGAGGAACGAACGCGCGGCGCAGTACGCGCAGCGGCGAGCTGCACGGCGCAGCACGCGGACGAGGGGGTCATAAAAGAAAGGGAGAGGGAGACCGCGCACGCAAACAAAACAAAAAGAAAAAAAAACCCGGCGCGCGCGAGGGAGCTAGGAGAGGAGGCGCGGCTGGTGTTAGTGTTGCCATGACGACGCATACTGTGTGCGCCGCCATTCTGCCGTTCGAGTCTCTGAATCCCAGCCGCCAGGATAGTAACTGAAGGAACGTTTGGCGCTGCCAGCGCTGTCGTCATGAATTAAGGCGTCCTATGGGAGGTATACGGAGTAACCTCCCCCTGATTCAACCACCCGGCCAAAGTAGAACCACTTGCTTACCGCCCACCCATCTTGAACTGGTACGGCTGTTCATACTTGTGAACGTTGTCGATTAAAAAGTAAATATTATGCATATCTGAGGCACAAAATCACCAGGTAAGTAGTAGGTGTTGTGTTCCTTTAATAGAAAATACATAGACACATAATTCTAAAGACCCTAGTTCCTTAAGCTGCGGCTGCGCTGAAAATGTGATGCTATGCGCGCCGACGAACGCCTTCTGCCACGGAGGAAGGAAACCCTCTGCACAAGCGCATCTTTCCTGATGTATTGCGAGATGGCGTCCATATCTCACGCGGTGTAGAGTTACTGTATATGCTACCTTTAGGTAGCAGAGTTGCGCATCTGTTTTCCAACGCCGCTAGCAACCATGGATTGCGGAGAAGCTGACGCTCGGGCCAATTTTTGTATTTCTCGACGCCGCCGCTGCAGCTCACTCAATTAACACTAGTAATCGACAGCCAATGTTTATCGCCGGCCTTCGACACGCCAGACATGTTTATCGGCGACGCGGTAGGCATGTCGCCTGCAAAAATGGAGTGCGACTTCACCGCATAGGTGTGGTTGCTAGCCGGACCTATGCGCTACTCTGCTACCTAAAGGTAGCATATACAGTGACCCTAACGCAGTGTAGACGCAGCGCCTCCTCTATCGTCTTTACACGGCATTTGCAGCGGAGCACTCAGACACGCGGCCAACTTTTTATGTCGATCCTGAGCGCAGAGAGCTTCGAGTTAAACCACAGACAGCCACAGACAGCAAGTGGATGTACGAACTCCAGAGAATAAACCACGCCCTGAAACCAAGCGTTCACGCCTCCCATAGATCTACGGGCACGTCTTCGCTGGCATATGCCTTCCATCGCTTCGGGGTCTTCTCGCAGCCGCCTTTGCCTTTCCCGTTCCCTAGCATTCTCTCCTTGTACGTACTCGAGGTCTTCGGCTCGCCACCGTCGCTTCGCAGCCATTTCTTGGGCCAGCTGTTGCCTTCTTCCTTTTTACAGGAAGTTGTGTGTAGTGGGATTTACTGAATATCTGTGGCATATACCCGTTTATGATGATGGTAGTTTTCTGACATACCGCACAGTGGCACATACCCGTTTGATGACTATGGTTTTCTACTTCACATTTAGGGCAGCAGTGGTGAGTAGTGGGATTTACCGAATTTCTGTGGCGCATACCCGTTTGTGATGATGATAGTTTTTTTTAGTATTGGGTGAACAAGGAACGATTTGCTAAACAGCTTCGCTTTTAAAAATTATTCGTACACGCAACGATCTTCCCTGCCGCAGACAGTATGGGGCGTATGCTGTTGTGTATAGACTTCCATATATTCAAGTAATACGGTTGAAACTGTTTTGGGCGCCTAACCTCAGTAGGAAGGAAGGAAACAGAAAAAGGAGAAGGCAGGGAGGTTAACCAGAAACACTTCCGGTTGGCTACCCTACACTGGGGGGTCGGGGAAGGGGAATAGAAAGACGAGAAATAGAGAGGAGGAAAGAGAAAAAAAAGGGAGAGAGAAGAGCTGCAGTGCATTCACTACAGCGTGAGGGATTGCACCACAAGTCAGAGGCGTTCGCATAAGCCCGTCGTTCTCAAAAAACACAAGAGTGCTTTCACTGCTTTGTGGGCCGTCGAGAGATGTGGACGGTGCTGTAGTAGCACCTGCACGGAAATTGGCCGATCATCCAGTCGCCGCAGTGCGTTGGACAGTACTTGTCTCTCCGAGGAAAAACGAGGGCAGTGGCACAGCAGGTGTTCGATGTCTTCTTCGGTGCCGCAAACATCACACGCCGCGCTGTCCGTCATTCCGATTAACGTTGTATATGCCTTCGTAAAAGCAACTCCCAACCAAAGGCGATAGAGAAGCGAAGCTTCGCGTCGATGAAGGCCGGATGGAGGTTGGAGTTGCAGTGAAGGGTTCAGTTGATGTAGTCTGGTATGTCTGATGCTTGGTGCGTGGTGCCTGCGTCAAAGCCAGTGTTCCCTCCGTGGTGCTTGAGCCGCCCACGTGTTCACCTAACGGTTCCGGGAGTGCGGAAGAAGTCAAACCTACCGACACATGCACTGAAACAATTGAGCCTACTCCTACTCTACGAAAACTACGGTAACCACGTCCACATCTATATGGATGGCTCGACTACGTCGTCCAGTTCTGGTGGTGCGGTGGTTATACCATCACAAGGGATAACTCTGCGTCTTAAAACTTCACATGCGACGACGTCTACGGCGGCAGAACTCGCGGCTCTGCGCAGCGCACTAGAATTTATTGATACTGAAAGACCAAGTAAGTGGGCTGTGTTTTCTGATTCAAAACCGGCGTTACAGTGCCTGCGCTCAGTTCTCCGACGAGGATGCCACGAACAGTTGACGTATGAAACCGTAAAACTTCACCACCACGTAATTCAAAAAGGCCACGATATTGACTTCCAGTGGTTACCTGGCCACTGTGGAATCAGTGGAAATTATTCCGCCGATCACGCTGCTCGCGCATCACACCAGGAAGCAAACATTGCCCAATTCCGCTTTCAAGGACAGACGCTGCAAGGCAGATTCGACAACTGGCCCGCAGTCTCACACTTACGGAGTGGAACGCACCTAACCTCAGTAATGTACCCATGAGCAATATGTACACAGTTCCTGCCGGCCAAACGTAAGTAAGCATGCACAAGACAAGAGGGGCGTAGCCAGAAATGTTTTTCGGGGGGGGGGTTTAACCCCCCTACCCCCCCCTGGCTATGCCCCTGCAAGTGAAATAGTACAAATGCCTGTGCTATCGCAGCTATTCTCGAAACTTATCGCATCTTATGACCAATTTTAATTTAAACTTAGTAGCTAAAGATAGAACGCATGATATTTCGGTGTAATCACTGCACCATTCTTAGATGTTCCAACGTTAGCAAATGAGGACTTCGTTCCGGAAAAATATTAAGAAATTTTAATTTAAACTTGGTTTTTTTGTTCCTTAGTAAGTTCTGTGCGCGTGAAATATTTGCGCTGACTTATCCCGAAATTCAGACATCGGACACTTGCGCGCTTTACTCAGACTTTGCCTGCTTAGAGCACATGCTCTGGCGGTGCCCCGCGCTACTGTTTCACGAAGACGTTACGTCGTCCAAGTCGGATGCTGCTCTATGCAGTCTAGAATTCAAATCACAACTGTGGGCAGTCGAACGGGCCCGCGACGTGGCGGAGAAGTTATACGTGTCTGTCCGGACGTGAAAGCGACCCGCTGCGTGTGAGTTCACGCCCCGACGCACCTAAATAAAGCTTTTCTATTCCATTCCATGCCGCTTGAATGGTTTGTCAGGAGTTCGAGCCAAAAAGGATTGAGAACGGTACACCCCCACAATATACAACCGTGGAGGGATGAACTGAAGTCAACTCGGGGGAATTGATTTATTCGAAAATGCTTTAATTAAAACACAGTTAAAAAGCCTTTTCTTGCGAGGACCCCAAACACCAACACAGGCTCGCTGGATTTGCGATGCTCTAGTTGTTTCGGCAGCTTTGTTGAATAACTTCCGATGACATTTTTTCTCCATATCTCATCATTAGCAATGGAAACAAGTAGTATCGCCTGCGGAACTCCCAAGCGAATGCATCTTTCCGGGATAAGAAAAATATTGAATTTGGCTGCCACGTTATCGGATTCGATCTGCACAAGATTCCGTTTCTGATGAATAGCTGTATCTATGTCCCAAAAGTATCGCCAGGCCAGAATTGAATTCGAGACGTGAGGTTTACGGTAACTTCGCCCTCAGGACATCGATATCTCAGTACTCGTTTTTGTATTTGTTTTTTCCCGTTTTTTTGTTTTTGATTCACCCGAGATTGTGTTTGCTAGAGTGAATATAATAAAGAAGTTTATCCTCAAGAAAATATTTAAAAAATATCCTTCGTTCGAGGAAGACCACCAAACTCTCAGAATTGAATGACACGCGTTTACTAGGCCTAGGAAACGCTATGTAACTTTGTCCTTAATTAATTTCGTTGACGTTTTTAATATAAGACAAATGTGAGTATCATACACGTGGTTGCGTGGTTGCTCTACGTGGTTATTCTGCTTTAGCGTTTGAACCGGCTTTCGTTAATGTAATTGCGCTTGCTAAGGCTGATCCGAGCATTCCTTGGAAATTTGCACGGTGTGTACTTCAGCCGGCGATTAGCTATGCTTCTTAACTATGCTTTCACACGTTGCTTCTTGATGAGTTGCTGGCTAGTGCAATCACGCACAATCACGTCGGGTACACGTGATGTGTCGTGCGGCGCTTGGCCCTTCGAAGCGCTGGTGCAGTATACGTCGCGAATCTTACTTCGAAAGAGTGATTTACCTGATGATGATAGCCTTTATCAACAGCCCATTTAAAACGGTGCGGAGAACCTAGCGGCCGACAGGGCGTGCGCCGCCTAGCGGTAGTGCCAGCACACGATATTGAGTCGGCCGTAGCAGATTGGCGTTATACCCTGAACAGGACCAAATTATTCCGTTTTGTAGAGTGGTGCAATGCCTTCACGTTGTCACGTTTAAGCCGCTTGCGGAAACCGCAGTAGCCATGTGTGGACTAATCCAAGGCTCACAAAATGACGAAGTCTACAAAATGTCTGAACTTCACATTGTACTAAAAAGGCAACATGCACTGGGGCTTCCCCTCCTCCGCACTTCTCCGCTCACCCAGCGACAGCAGCGCCACACCGCATAGCCTAGAGAGCAAGGGGAGCGAAAGTGGGAGGACATGATTAACAGTTTCCGTGATATTAAACAATTTATGCCTAGACAAGATTCTCCGTAATCTGAAAGCAGCGAACTGCACATGCGCTGCATGCGATGAACGATGAACCCTTGCGCGTGTTTGCGTGTATTTTATTTTCTTTCTGTTTGCGTGTATTTTATATTCTATTTTCGATAGGGGTATTTTCATACCCCTATCGGCCGATGTTGGAAAAAGTGGACTTCTAAAAGATGGAAACGTAGCATCGTCTAGCCCGCGCGCGGTGTCTCTACAGCCGATTAATTTTACTCTCACGACAGTGTTTAGAGCAAGCATACATAATCTTCACCCCAGGTATAACCTGCCGAATTGGCCGGTCCAGAGGTGCAAAAAAAAGGAATATTGAGCAGCCCGTGTTACAAACATGTATCCAGCGGACGCGTGATATTGCGTTTTACCGTAGACACATTCCAGAAAGTAGGCAAAACTTTCCGCTTAGACTGGCACAAAATATCAGTATTCTTCAATCTTCGCATGCTCAAGTGTCAAAGAAATTACGCAAATCAAGGTTTTGTTGCGTAAATTCTCGTAACTCCATGTAACACTATGACAGCGGAAGCACCTGGCCCTTTCCACGTCGCATAAGCTGGATGAAAACGTGACCTTTACCTATGCAAAAACAAAGGTTCATTAAGCGCTCCAAAGGCGACCAAGTGTCATTTGTTGTATAAATAAAGTTTAACGTAGTGTGCAGGTGGACGAGGGAGTGCACATATGATAGTTTTTCCAGTTTTCTGCATATTTGCTACAGTCCTCGTGTTTCTGTGTTACGATTGCGAAATTCTGAATTGCAAACAAGCCAGCCTCTCTGCTGCTGTGGTGAAGTAATTCAACAGAACCATATTTCCTCAAGAACAGCTGTTCCATTGAGGAAGAGGGTAATGCTTTTTTTAATGGGTACTGCATCATCTGTCTGAGGGGAGGGCCAAGTACACATGGACGTTCACAAGAGAGAAGTGCAAGTACATTAACTTTTTTGTTTTGTGAGAGACCTGTCACTGGTAAACTAGGGAGGTTGTCCTTGACCTTGGGGCACGCGTTAGGCATTCGCTTTAACGCGGTGGCGTGATGCTTACCAATAAAGGCTAATTAGTAAGAAATGTAGGTAGTACCTGAGTACGAAAGCAAATAAATACTGAATATGCGTTATAGAGGATCACTGAATGCCGTGCTAAAGCGTGCATTGCGAATAAGCGCTAATTGCGGAAATAGATAAGCGTTCGAAGGCGCTGCTGCTCAGAAGGCGCTGCTGCCCCTCTCTGCGTGCAGCTCGCGGCTGTACGCGCGCATTCAACGCACTTTATGTAGGCGCGTTACAATGTCCTTGTAACTCCGGAATTTTCTGCGTTTGTAATTTTCATATGCGAACGCAGGCGGTCCGCGCTAAAGAGTGCGTTGCGAATAAGCGCTAATTGCGGAAACAGATTTTTGTTCAGCTGCTCAGAGCGCGCTGCTGCCCCTGCGTGCAGCTCGCGGCAGTACGCGCGCATTAAATGCACTTAAAATGTAGGCGCGTTACAATGTTCTTCTAAGTCGGGCATCTGCGTGTGTAACTTTCATATGAGAACGCAGGCGGTCTTCGAACCGCTCGTAACACGCTGCCGCATCTGGACGCGCGCAGTTCGCGGCTGCAGAAATAACGAAAATTGCTCCACAGCATACGCTCATGGAATGCACATACGTTCGCTCATCTGAAGATACCTTTGTCACGCTGGTATTCACGAATTTAGCTCGAGCGAAGAGGGCACAAGTTTATAATTTTTCTAGCGGCACGACACGGTGAACCGGAGAATTCGCAGCCGAGGGTGTTTACGTCGATCGGCTCGGCCTGCATGACGCCCCACAAATTATGTATTGACCTTCCGCAAGAGCAAACACACGCCGATGGTACAAGAACAGAAGTTCGAAGTTGTGCCGACGGGTTACCAGCCGCTTTGTACATACATTGGTACATATATAAACCCACGAAAAAAGCAAGCTTGCAAGTGGTGGCGCTGTGGTGTAATGGTTATAGTGCTCGCTTTGAGTGCGTGTGGTCGCGAGTTCGATTCCTGTGTCGTGCGTACTTGTATGCAAATGTCATGTTTGTGCATAAATACTTTGATGTCCATTTTCTATTGATGAATAGTAGCGGAAATTGGCCGGTAAACGTAATATACTGCCTAAAATATACTTTTTTTTTCATTTCGCGACCGCTCTAGGGCCTCGTATAAAAGGAGGCTTTAACATCTCTCAAAAGAAGCAGAAAAACTCTCAATGCGCTTTGTTCAAGCCCCTAAAATGGCTTACATAAAAAAACACCAACTTTACCTCCAAAAGGAGGCTTTAAAAGCTCTAAAAAAAAACCAGAAAAACTTCCAATGCGCTCCGTTTAAGCCCTCAGAATGAGTTCAATAAAAACACAAATTTACCTCCTTAGTTCCGTCTAATCACTCCCTTAAAGATTGTAAATAAAACCTCCTTTTGAACCTCCTTTTGAAGGGGGTTTTGCGTAGTACCTTTTGGATGCACGTTATGCGTCGTGCCCGAAACTCCCTAAAAGGCTCAAAGCCGTTTGCAGTGTACTCTCTTGGGGAAACTAATACAAGTACACATGCAAAGTACCCACTACGCCATAAATCATCATAATTTTTCCGTAGTCGTGAAGCACCCACTATGCCATTTTTCCTCATTCTTCGGAGAATCGTGGTACCTGCTACACATCTGTGAGGCATTATATGCACATTGTGCTGTGGCTAATGACGATGAAGAATTATGGCTGAGTCTTTGTAACGCGTTGAAAGCACTCAACGACTGACTCCTTGAGCAATACGCATTGTCTGACGCAGGTTGCTATTTTACTCTTCTGCCACGCTATATAACATATGTTAACTCGATTCCTTGGCCGACATGACGCCTGTATAGAGTATTTTTGCGGAGAAGTTTCAAGCACCAGCGTGACACTGTGGTAGAATACTCGACTGCCACGAACACGGCGCAGGTTAAAATCAAATCATATTATAGAAAGTCGTTTCTCATTTCATTTTTTTCTTATTTCACGTGATAGCGGTTAAGCACACCGGCGGCGGCGGACAACTATGGCGCCAAAATCGGCTGTCGTGATCTCATAACAGCTTTAGCTGTAAGAAAGTTCGGTGCCGACCATGCCCTTTCCATGCTGGCGTGCGTGAGGGGCGCGCAAAAGTCCACTTGCGTTAATATAAACATCTCTTGTTGCCATTGTTTTCGTTTTTCGCACAATTTCAGCATATTTTGCTTTGGAATTCCTGCCTGAGGTACGCACTAATACTGTGCATAATTGCTCACATTGCATGACCTCTTAACTGAGAAAGTGGGGCCGGGGTAAAACACGTTCTTTCCACGTTCTTCAGAGCAATTGAAGAAGCTCTACCACGAATTGCTAGCAACTAGCACAAACCAATACTAAACCCTTCAAAGTCATAGGATTTATTTTCTCAAAAGTCAATTACGACTTTTTTTAGCGGGCTGAATGCTTTGTGTCAAGAGATTGAGAACGATCTCAAAAGCAGCAGTCATTGAGTTCCGGATTGCCAAGATTTCTCGTGAACCAAAAAACGATTAAAATCCGGATCGAAATAATAGATAAAGTTTCGGTTACGTTTCCGTTCCGTTCCGACACCCTGATTTCAATATATGGTAAATGGTGCTGATCATAGTGCATTTTGTATTTATCGCTGGGAAACAGCTTTGTTTGCATCTTTATCTTATATTTATCCAATTGTTGTTGTATTCCTCGTTTATTTATTGCTTGTATGTATATTATTGTATATTCTATACGTTGTCTTGCTGTAGCTGCCCGAAGTGCCTCACGAAGAGTGGGCTAAGTCAGGAGACAAACACCCTCCTTTTGTCCCTTTCGTGGGCATTTTGTGAAAATGCCCAAATAAATGCATAAAAATGAAAAGCGTTTCACATCAAAAGGGGACCCGTACTATAGCGTATTCAATTTCTTCTAGCTCCATTGTAATTGTAGGGAAATGAAAGAATATTTTTTCTTGGAAGCAATACATAAGGATCCTGGCTTGCAAGTCTTGTTGATGAGTCGTTAAAGAAACACTTAAAAAACATTCGCAAGGTTTGCAATAGCAGTTGTTGCGGCTGTGTCAAATGAGAAATATAATTTTTGGCATGCCTACATTGGCTCTAGCAATATTGCATTCTGGAGATGATAATCGCAATGAGAAGTCTTATCGATGTCTTATTGCCCTCCCCTAGTGGAGCGCAATCGTCAACCATATAGTTTGTTTTTCGAAAGTCTGCCCTTGGGCATAATTATTATTGATTAAAAAATACACATACATTTTTGCTTCGTGTATGAAGTCAAGTACACTCGTAAGGTGTTATTCCCCCTAGGAGCATATAGCTAGGAACAGCTTTATACAGCTCTCTAGTATTAATGTACTGTTAATGGTCCTCATTTTTTACAATGTTTCGTTTGCCGTGTTTCGTTTGCCTTCCTTCGTGTTTTCGTTCTTTCGCGCACCACAGCATTAAGATATTTTACAAGCACACCATCGGGACGATAAACCGCAATAATTATTTTTACGAGCACAGAGTGATGGCTTTTCTGTTAGCTTCACTCAAGAGAGTTTTAAAAATTATGCGCACTTTCGATTGATTTAACGTCGCGAAGGCTGATGAAACAGCGCAGCTGGTGGCAGCTGTCTTAAAGTGGCCATTGCGGAACATTCCAGAACGAATGCGATACCCTCAGCTTTTAGGGGTGAAGCATATTAGGGTCTCGGCGTGCATCGTGCATCGTCGTCTGCTGTCGGAACGGTCCATTTGCTTGAGCGCAAGAGAGGGCGTCACAGCTTCAGCGCTCGCCGTGTGGCGAGACAGAGCGAAAGGCGCGTTGACTATGAAAACACTCTTTCTGCGATGAACGTTGAATTACCAGTTCGCAAGCAACGAGCACACGCCCTCGCCCACGAGCGACAACGCCGACGCAGGTACCGTCTGCTAGCGAATTTCTTGATTGAAAAAAAACCGACTACTCGCGCTGCACAACCGTTCACTGAGCACCCCGTATATATAGGCACTGGCGGTTAAGGTTATCCGTGTGACAGGGGCAACAGTTTTAGTTGGGTGTCCGCAGCAGCTCTGCAGACACAGGCCTTAATAAGAAATTGCTGGCAGCGCGCGTCCTCAGAGGTGCTGCGGGCACACAACTAAAACTGCATAACGGGCGAGGGAAAGACGCTTAGCTGTAGAAAAAAAAAACTTATTTTAGTTGGTTCCTTCAAAATGGTAACACTCCAACTATCAGCAAAAATGGAGAACGCACACGGGCACTCAGAAAATAAAGGAAGTTAGCGAAATACACTAAATGCTGAAAAACAGAAAGAGAATGCAAAGTGCGAAAATGCACGTAGGCGACAGACCAACCGCTCGTGTAGCACGCGATATCTAACCACAGTAACAAATACACTTGTAGGCGATAAAATAATCGCGAGTTGTGGCGGCCATAATACAGGTACGGCCACTGAGCGACGGCTCCTAGTGGTAGTCATGAGAAAGCTCATAGACCGACAACAGCGTGCAATATTTGTTACGCTTCTTACGCAGCGTACCTTTCTAAAAGCTGCGACGTTTACGTCTAGAGTTGAACGAAAGTCACAGTGATTTATCTGTGCTTAATTTAATGAAACAAGTATGAAAACTTTTCTAGCCTTGTTCTCAGGGGCCTTACTTACCCAGAAAAGTGGTACTTTCATAACTGAGCTTAATTGCGGTTTTTGAAAGGTTCCCCAGACTTACGGAAACTTATCCTTTTCTCGTACTTTCATAAGTCAACCTTTCGTGAAAGTTCTGTTCATGAATACGGCGGTAAGCACGTTGTAGCCTAAGAACGGTATGAAGCTGCGCAAAAAAAAATGTTTGAAAGTGCATTAGAGCACAACGAGACCCGTAATACTGCGTTGTCGCTGTCTTCAAGTACTTTGTTGGTAAAAGTGAAATAAAAGGATTGTTTTGATGGCGGAAGTAGATAAAAATGCTGCCTGGCAACCCTCGTTGATCAGTCGTTAACAAAGTACTTAAAAAAAACCCGCAAGTTTTGCTAAGATTGTTTCTGCGGCCCTGTCAAATGAACAGTTGGCGATGACATGCCTAATTCGGCTCCAGTGAAGTGTTGTATTACGATGGACTTCATTTGGCGAAGTAGGGGCGGCTTACCGCCCTCCCATTGACGAGAGCATCATGCGCGAAATGATCGCCATTTCCCTCTTAGCAGTGCCTCCACCACGGGAGGCAGAAGATAGCGCCCCTCTTCATTTCTTCTTTCATGAACCACTCTCTGAACACTTGTTGCTCCTTCCAGGAACATGTAGCTACAGATGCCTTTGCGCAGCTCTCCAGCATTGAAGTACTCTAGGTCGTCCTCACTTTAAGCAACTACTTAGTCCATTTCTTTTGTTGTTGCTCCTCCTAAGAACATATACCTTTACATTACTCTCCAGCTTAATCGTCCTTACTATTAGCAAGTATGCATACCACTTCTTTCTAAGCACTTCTTAGGTTCTTACTCCTGCTAGGTACAATCGTCCACTGTAGGGGGACAAGATCTTCGGACACTGGCCGAAACCGTCCTCGGCACGGAAAGCTTTTAAAGCGTTGCTGCGCTTTTTGCGCTCTAGTCTCATAGACAGACTTTAAGCAGTGTCGTTTATCGTAATATTGTTTTTTTTTTCTTCTTTTTTTGTAACATCTCTTTTCTATCATTTTTCACTCACCCATTCCCTTTCCCCAGCACAGGGTACCCAGCCAGTCTGAGAACTCGCTAACCTCCCTGTCTTTCCGTTTTTCTTCTCCTCCTTCTCCCTCCTAGGTAATTATAGCTAGGGACAGCTTTATGCAGCTATTCATTATGAAAATACTCTACATCGTCCTTAATTTTAACAAGTACGCAGCCTATTTCTAAGCACTTGCTATTTCTACACCTCCTAGGAACATATAGCTATGGACAGCTAAATTTATGCAGCTATTCATTATGAAAATAGTCTACATCGTCCTTAATTTTAACAAGTACGCAGCCTATTTCTAAGCACTTGCTATTTCTACAACTCCTAGGAACATATAGCTAGGGACAGCTTTATGCAGCTATCCATTATTAAAATACTCTACATCGTCCTTAATTTTAACAAGTACGCAGTCCATTTCTTTCTAAGCACTTGCTATTTCTACACCTCATAGGAACATATAGCTAGGGGCAGCTTTATGCAGCTATCCATTATTAAAATACTCTACATCGTCCTTAATTTTAACAAGTACGCAGACCATTTCTTTCTAAGCACTTGCTATTTCTACACCTCCTAGGAACATATAGCTAGGGACAGCTTTATGCAGCTATCCATTATTAAAATACTCTACATCGTCCTTAATTTTAACAAGTACGCAGACCATTTCTTTCTAAGCACTTGCTATTTCTACACCTCCTAGGAACATATAGCTAGGGACAGCTTTATGCAGCTATCCATTATTAAAATACTTTACATCGTCCTTAATTTTAACAAGCACGCAGACCATTTCTTTCTAAGCACTTGCTATTTCTACACCTCCTAGGAACATATAGCTAGGGACAGCTTTATGCAGCTATCCATTATTAAAATACTCTACATCGTCCTTAATTTTAACAAGCACGCAGACCATTTCTTTCTAAGCACTTGCTATTTCTACACCTCCTAGGAACATATAGCTAGGGACGGCTTTATGCAGCTATCCATTATTAAAATACTCTACATCGTCCTTAATTTTAACAAATACGCAGACCATTTCTTTCTAAGCACTTGCTATTTCTACACCTCCTAGGAACATATAGCTAGGGAAAGCTTTATGCAGCTATCCATTATTAAAATACTCTACATCGTCCTTAATTTTAACAAGTACGCAGACCATTTCTTTCTAAGCACTTGCTAATTCTACACCTCCTAGGAACATATAGCTAGGGACAGCTTTATGCAGCTATCCATTATTAAAATACTCTACATCGTCCTTAATTTTAACACGTACGCAGTCCATTTCTTTCTAAGCACTTGCTATTTCTACACCTCCTAGGAACATATAGCTAGGGACAGCTTTATGCAGCTATCCATTATTAAAATACTCTACATCGTCCTTAATTTTAACAAGCACGCAGACCATTTCTTTCTAAGCACTTGCTATTTTTACACCTCCTAGGAACATATAGCTAGGGACAGCTTTATGCAGCTATCCATTATTAAAATACTCTACATCGTCCTTAATTTTAACAAGCACGCAGACCATTTCTTTCTAAGCACTTGCTATTTCTACACCTCCTAGGAACATATAGCTAGGGACAGCTTTATGCAGCTATCCATTATTAAAATACTCTACATCGTCCTTAATTTTAAGAAGCACGCAGACCATTTCTTTCTAAGCACTTGCTATTTCTACACCTCCTAGGAACATATAGCTAGGGACAGCTTTATGCAGCTATCCATTATTAAAATACTCTACATCGTCCTTAATTTTAACAAGTACGCAGTCCATTTCTTTCTAAGCACTTGCTATTTCTACACCTCCTGGGAACATATAGCTAGGGAAAGCTTTATGCAGCTATCCATTATTAAAATACTCTACATCGTCCTTAATTTTAACAAGTACGCAGACCATTTCTTTCTAAGCACTTGCTATTTCTACACCTCCTAGGAACATATAGCTAGGGACAGCTTTATGCAGCTATCCATTATTAAAATACTCTACATCGTCCTTAATTTTAACACGTACGCAGTCCATTTCTTTCTAAGCACTTGCTATTTCTACACCTCCTAGGAACATATAGCTAGGGACAGCTTTATGCAGCTATCCATTATTAAAATACTCTACATCGTCCTTAATTTTAACAAGCACGCAGACCATTTCTTTCTAAGCACTTGCTATTTCTACACCTCCTAGGAACATATAGCTAGGGAAAGCTTTATGCAGCTATCCATTATTAAAATACTCTACATCGTCCTTAATTTTAACAAGTACGCAGACCATTTCTTTCTAAGCACTTGCTATTTCTACACCTCCTAGGAACATATAGCTAGGGACAGCTTTATGCAGCTATCCATTATTAAAATACTCTACATCGTCCTTAATTTTAACACGTACGCAGTCCATTTCTTTCTAAGCACTTGCTATTTCTACACCTCCTAGGAACATATAGCTAGGGACAGCTTTATGCAGCTATCCATTATTAAAATACTCTACATCGTCCTTAATTTTAACAAGCACGCAGACCATTTCTTTCTAAGCACTTGCTATTTCTACACCTCCTAGGAACATATAGCTAGGGACAGCTTTATGCAGCTATCCATTATTAAAATACTCTACATCGTCCTTAATTTTAACACGTACGCAGTCCATTTCTTTCTAAGCACTTGCTATTTCTACACCTCCTAGGAACATATAGCTAGGGACAGCTTTATGCAGCTATCCATTATTAAAATACTCTACATCGTCCTTAATTTTAACAAGCACGCAGACCATTTCTTTCTAAGCACTTGCTATTTCTACACCTCCTAGGAACATATAGCTAGGGACAGCTTTATGCAGCTATCCATTATTAAAATACTCTACATCGTCCTTAATTTTAACAAGTACGCAGTCCATTTCTTTCTAAGCACTTGCTATTTCTACACCTCCTAGGAACATATAGCTAGGGACAGCTTTATGCAGCTATCCATTATTAAAATACTCTACATCGTCCTTAATTTTAACAAGCACGCAGACCATTTCTTTCTAAGCACTTGCTATTTCTACACCTCCTAGGAACATAAAGCTAGGGACAGCTTTATGCAGCTATCCATTATTAAAATACTCTACATCGTCCTTAATTTTAAGAAGTACGCAGTCCATTTCTGTCTAAGCACTTGCTATTTCTACACCTCCTAGGAAAATATAGCTAGGGACAGCTTTATGCAGCTATCCATTATTAAAATACTCTACATCGTCCTTAATTTTAACAAGTACGCAGTCCATTTCTTTCTAAGCACTTGCTATTTCTACACCTCCTAGGAACATAAAGCTAGGGACAGCTTTATGCAGCTATCCATTATTAAAATACTCTACATCGTCCTTAATTTTAACAAGTACGCAATCCATTTCTTTCTAAGCACTTGCTATTTCTACACCGCCTAGGAACATATAGCTAGGGACAGCTTTATGCAGCTATCCATTATTAAAATACTCTACATCGTCCTTAATTTTAACAAGCACGCAGACCATTTCTTTCTAAGCACTTGCTATTTCTACACCTCCTAGGAACATATAGCTAGGGACAGCTTTATGAAGCTATCCATTATTAAAATACTCTACATCGTCCTTAATTTTAACAAGTACGCAGTCCATTTCTTTCTAAGCACCTGCTATTTCTACACCTCCTAGGAACATATAGCTAGGGACAGCTTTATGCAGCTATCCATTATTAAAATACTCTACATCGTCCTTAATTTTAACAAGCACGCAGACCACTTCTTTCTAAGCACTTGCTATTTCTACACCTCCTAGGAACATATAGCTAGGGACAGCTTTATGCAGCTATCCATTATTAAAATACTCTACATCGTCCTTAATTTTAAAACGTACGCAGTCCATTTCTTTCTAAGCACTTGCTATTTCTACACCTCCTAGGAACATATAGCTAGGGACAGCTTTATGCAGCTATCCATTATTAAAATACTCTACATCGTCCTTAATTTCAACAAGCACGCAGACCATTTCTTTCTAAGCACTTGCTATTTCTACACCTCCTAGGAACATATAGCTAGGGACAGCTTTATGCAGCTATCCATTATTAAAATACTCTACATCGTCCTTAATTTTAACAAGCACGCAGACCATTTCTTTCTAAGCACTTGCTATTTCTACACCTCCTAGGAACATATAGCTGGGGACAGCTTTATGCAGCTATCCATTATTAAAATACTTTACGTCGTCCTTAATTTTAGCAAGTACGCAGTCTATTTCTTTCTAAGCACCTGCTATTTCTACACCTCCTAGGAACATATAGCTAGGGACAGCTTTATGCAGCTATCCATTATTAAAATACTCTACATCGTCCTTAATTTTAACAAGCACGCAGACCATTTCTTTCTAAGCACTTGCTATTTCTACACCTCCTAGGAACATATAGCTAGGGACAGCTTTATGCAGCTATCCATTATTAAAATACTCTACATCGTCCTTAATTTTAAAACGTACGCAGTCCATTTCTTTCTAAGCACTTGCTATTTCTACACCTCCTAGGAACATATAGCTAGGGACAGCTTGATGCAGCTATCCATTATTAAAATACTCTACATCGTCCTTAATTTTAACAAGCACGCAGACCATTTCTTTCTAAGCACTTGCTATTTCTACACCTCCTAGGAACATATAGCTAGGGACAGCTTTATGCAGCTATCCATTATTAAAATACTCTACATCGTCCTTAATTTTAAAACGTACGCAGTCCATTTCTTTCTAAGCACTTGCTATTTCTACACCTCCTAGGAACATATAGCTAGGGACAGCTTTATGCAGCTATCCATTATTAAAATACTCTACATCGTCCTTAATTTTAACAAGTACGCAGTCCATTTCTTTCTAAGCACTTGCTATTTCTACACCTCCTAGGAACATATAGCTAGGGACAGCTTTATGCAGCTATCGATTACTAAAATACTCTACACCGTCCTTAATTTTAACAAGTACGCAGTCCATTTCTTTCTAAGTACTTGCTATTTCTACACCTCCTAGGAACATATAGCTAGGGACAGCTTTATGCAGCTATCCATTATTAAAATACTCTACATCGTCCTTAATTTTAACAAGCACGCAGACCATTTCTTTCTAAGCACTTGCTATTTCTACACCTCCTAGGAACATATAGCTGGGGACAGCTTTATGCAGCTATCCATTATTAAAATACTTTACGTCGTCCTTAATTTTAGCAAGTACGCAGTCTATTTCTTTCTAAGCACTTGCTATTTCTACACCTCCTAGGAACATATAGCTAGGGACAGCTTTATGCAGCTATCCATTATTAAAATACTTTACGTCGTCCTTAATTTTAGCAAGTACGCAGTCTATTTCTTTCTAAGCACTGTTTTTTCATTACTACCCCCAGTAACTAGTGATGTAGAACTATCGGTAAACTGACTACCGACAAACTATCGATAGTGCAATCGGTAGTACGATTGGGGACAACTAGTGATATTCCTGCCACGCGAGTTTATTACTTTGTTTTATGTATTCGCGTTTCACCCAAAAAGAGTGTTATCACCTTTTGACGCAGACCGTGCCGCATTCTTTGAGAAGCTTCGGGAAAGGTTGAGATCATTTTCTTAAGATTACGCACCGGAGGTGCATGAATAGACAAGTTTATTCGAGAGTTTACGAAAACGCCAGCGATAATGCTGGAATGTTCTATGACTGATGTATAACATACGATGTGTTCCACCGATGATCAGATTACTCGACGGCCGACGTCTGTTCTCGCCCCTATTAGTCCGCAGCGTGTATTGCTTGTGTTTTGAGTTTTGATTTATCTGGGCACAAGTTCGCCCACAAAAAGCTCCGTATTTCCCAGCCTTGCTGCAGCATTCTTCACCGTCACAACCACGTAAAAATACTATCTATAGTGTTGTGAAAAATGATGCTGTTGCTGGCCGGCCATATTGCCAAAATATTTACGATAGCCTACTACCAACTTCGCTTAATTTGTGAGGAATTTTTGAAGAGAAAAATAAATGATTTCTGCAGTGGAAATGCTGGGCTATGTTCATCAATAAATTCATATTCAAAAGCAACCAGTCACGCGTTACAATTAACAACCTTAGTTCTTGGTACTTCTTCATTTTGAAATTATCAAATGCAGTATAATTTTGAAGCCGCGCAATTCCACCACATGTAATGGCTTCCTTTCCGCTACAGCTGAACAGTTTCAGTTCACGACCATGTGTCAGCAAAGCACTCTGGTGAAGAACACAAGCATGTGAACTTTCTTGCCCTTCAGCCTGCTCCTCCGGCTCCACTATGTACCACGCGTACGGGAACTATGTTTATAGTGCAATGAGTTCGCGCTGTTGATTTTATACTATCGATAGTATACTACGGAATTTAGTATCGATAGCTCGACTATTAAAGTACTGTATCACGTTTAACAAGTACACAGTGATGGTATATCGCTCCCCATAATCGAGATGATGTCCCTCTGTACACCAGGGACCGCTTCATGTAGCTCTTCCATAGTAAAGTACACGTAGCGTTGTAACTACAACAGGTCGTTCACATTTATTGTTAACATTGTTTGAATTGATCGTGTAGGGAATCATGCTTAGTCACACAGGGGCTGCTTACCGCTCCCCCATTGCAGAGTACATTAAACCCCAAATCGTGTCTCTCGCTTGTGACATTCGTGGCTCCGTGTAATGACAGCTCTGCCCCCATGTTCCACCTTTTAAACGCAAAAAAAAGCTAAGCTTGCACTAAGCCGCCCATGGCTTGAAAGAGCTAAACTGGGCCATTCTGCAGACTTATCTGGTTGTTTCTAGGTTGTTTCTAGGCCTTGGTTAGGTGATGCAGGTTGTTTCTAGGTCGCTTCTAGGTCGTAGTTAGCCTTTAGCTAGGTGATGCTAGGTTTTTTCTACGTTGATTCTCAGTGCAGAGAGCTTCGCGTTAAACCACAGACAGTCACACGCACGACATGGATGTCCAAACTCTAGAGACAGAACCTCGCGCTGAAACCAAGCGTTGGCACCTCCCATAGATATATGGGCACTACGTCGTTGGCGTAGGCTTTCCATCGCGTTGGGGTGTTCTCGCAGCCGCCGTTGCCTGTACCGTATCCTAGCATTCTCTCCGTGTACGTACCCGGGGTCTTCGGCTCGCCACCGTCGCTTCGCAGCCATTTGTTGGGCCAGCTGCTGCCTTCTTCCTTTTTAGTGGAAGTTTTGTGTAGTGGGATTTACCCGATTTCTGTGGCACATACCCGTTTATGATGATGATGATATTTTTCTGATAGGCCACACAGTGGCACATACCCGTTTGATGACGATAGTTTTTACTCTCCATTTTTAGTGCAGCAGTGGTGAGTAATGGGATTCCCCATTTCTGTGGCGCATACCCGTTTATGATGATGACAGTTTTTGAGTGCGGGGTGAACAAGGAACGATTTGTAAAACACCTTGGTTGTTAAAAAATTTTTCGTACACTCAAAGATACCCCATGCCCCATACTGTGTGGGGCGTTTGTTGTTGTGTAGACTTCCATATATTCGAGTAATACGGTTGAAACTGTTTTAGGCGTCTAGCCTCAGTAATGTACCCATGAGCAATATGAACACAGTTCCTGTCGGCCAAACGTAAGTAAGCATAAACAAGCGAAATAGTACAAATGCTTGTGCTGTCGGAGCATTTCTCGAAATTTATCACGTCTTATGACCAATTTTAATTTAAATTTAGTAGCTAAAGATAGAGCGCATGATACTTCGGTGTAATCACTGCACCATTCTTTAGATCTTCCAACGTTGAAAAGTGACGACTTCGTTCCGGAAAAATATTAAGAAATTTTAATTTAAACTTAGTTTTCTTGTTCCTTAGTAACTTCTGTTCACGTTCCAGAAATTCAGACGTCAGACACTTGCGCACTTTACTCAGACTTTGCCAACTTACACTATATGCTCTGGTGGCGCCCCGCGTTGCGGGTTGACGAAGACGTTACGTCATCCAAGTGGGATGCTGCGCTATGCAGTCAGGAATTGAAATCACAACAATGGGCAGTCCAACGGGCCCGCGACGTCGCGGAGAAGCTATGCGTGTCTGTCCGGATGTGAAGGCGACCCGCTCCGTGCTAGTTCACGCCCCGACGGATCCGAAGAATGCTTTTTCATTACATTCCGTACCACCTTAATGGTTTGTCAGGAGTTCGAGCCGAAAAAGACTGAGAACGGTACACCAACCACAAAAGAAAACCGTGGAAGGATGAAGTCAACTCAGGTGAATTGAGTTATTCGAAAATGCTTTAATTAAAACACAGTTAGAACGCCTTTTCTTACGAGGACCCAAAACACGAACACACGCTCGCTGGATTTGCGATGCTCTAGATGTTTCGGCACCTTCCTTGAATAACTTTCGATGACATTTTTTCTCAATATCTCATCATTAGCAATGGAAACAAAAAGTACTACCTGCGGAACTCCCAAGGGAATGCATCTTTCCGGGATAAGAAAAATAATTCAATTGGTCTCTCACGTTATGACATTCGATCTACAGTAGATTTCGTTTCTTATAAATAGGTGCATCTACGTTCGAAAGGTATTGCCAGGGCAGAAGTGAATTCGGTACGTGAGGTTTCCGGTAACTTCGCCCTCAGGACATCGATATCTCAATACACGCTTTTTTATTTGTTTTTCCCTTTTCTTTCTGTTTTTCATTCACCCGAGATTGTGTTTGCTAGAGTGAATATAATAAAGAAGTTTATCCTCAAGAAAATATTTAAAGAAACATAATTCGTTCGAAGAAGAGCACGAAACTCTCAGAATTGAACGACACACGTTTACTAGGCCTAGAAAACGCCGTATCATTTTGTCCTCAATTATTTTGGTTGACGTTTTCAATATAAGACAAATGTGACTATCATACACGTGGTTGCGTGGTTATTCTGCGTGGTTGTTCTGCTTTAGCGTCTGAACCGGCTTTCGTTAATGTAATTGCGCTTGCTAAGGCTGATCCGAGCATTCCTTGGAAATTTGCACGGTGTGTACTTCAGCCGGAGATTAGTTATGCTGCTAAACTGTGCTTTGACACGTTGCTACTTGATGAGTTACAGGCTAGTAGAATCACGCACAATAACGTCTGGTACACGTGATGTGTCGTACGGCGCTTCGTCTTTCAAAGCGCTGATGGAGCATACATCGCGAGTGAGACTTCGAAAGAGTGGTCCACATGATAATGATGACATTTATCATCATCCCATTTAAAACCGCGTGGAGAACCTAGTGGCCGAGAGGGCCTGCGCCGCCTAGTGGTAGTTGCAGCTCACTATATTGGTTGGTCGTAGCAGCCTGGGGTGATACTCCGAACAGGACCAAAATTATCCCGTGTTGTAGATTGGTGCAATGCCTTCATGTTCACACGCTTAAGCCACTTGCTGAGACCGTAGTAGCCATGTGTGGACTAATCCAAGGCTCACAAAATGACGAAGTCTACAATATGTCCGAACTTCACATTGTACCGAAAAGGCAACATGCACTGGACAAAAAACGTTGATTTTGTTCAATCTTTGCATGCTCAAGTGTCCGAAAAAATTACGCAAATCAAGGTTTCGTCCCGTAAATTAAGCTAACTCCATGTAACATAAGACACGGAAACGCCTGGCCCTTTCCATGTCGCATAAGCTGTATGAAAACGTGACCTTTAAGCGCGAGACAGACGGTACGATTTTCCATGCGATGTGCCGGCCGACGCGGCGGCAGGGGAGAGGGAATGGTGGCTGTCCGATGCTGTGGAAGGTCACCATTCCGGCTTCCCCACCGCCGTGTCGGACGTCGCATCGCATGGAAAATCGTACCGTCCGTCTCGCCCTTTACCCATGCACAAAGAAGGGTTCATTAAGCGCTCCAAAGGCGACCAAGGGCCAGTAGTGTTCTCGTAGTTTTGTTTCTTAAACACAGTAAACCGGGAAATACTTGTACTGTGTTCCCTACGTGTATTTTTGGTACATTATACTTAGCGTTTGTAAATATGAGAGAAGGAGCTAGCTAAGCGACGCATCCGTTACTCCCGGGCACAGTACCAAAGAAAATAGAGTAATGCAAAGAACGGTGGAAAGTGTATAAATATTGAACATATGCTTACATCTGACTAATGTACAGAGGTAGCAACCGGTTCGGATACCCGAACACACTCATGGGGTGCAAGAGGAGCAGGTGATTCCCGAGGGTGCTCTCAAAGCAGGCGTTATAATAAGCAATCAGTGTCAGCTATTAGCATTGACTCTTCGGTTGCCTGGTGATGTGCTGCATCACTGAAGATGTTCCCACAGGTGTATCTATAGGTGCGCATCACTTTGTGAGGATAATCGAAGCAAAGGACGCAGGACTTCTCTACACAAAGGCAACTGATGAGTAGCAGAAAAAAAAAAACGCTTCTTGTCGCCCGGGATGTATCGGAGTACGCGTGGGACACGCAGCATCTGTCGGTTATCGATAGGCTGGTTCATGGCTCGAACGTTATCCTACACGCAGCACGGCCCGCACAAATCGAGACAAATCCCCCCAAAAAATGAAATTACGATAACGTTATTGATTTCGCCTATAATTCTACTCTGTAAGAAAGAACTCGCCAGGTCCCTTAGGCGTTCGCCGAAAACGAGGCGAAGGCGAAAGCGGTCTTCTTTTTCTTATCAGTCGATGTATTGATCCTCCCCCGCCCACCTCCGAAAGCTTTCTGCGCCTAACGTGGTTTTGCACTGCCTCCAGTATCCGATGCATTGCAAGCTAATAGCACGTCACCAGCTTTTGCACTGCCTCCGTGATCAGCCCACCTTTGGCCCAGCGATGATGTGACGTGATGACGTCATCGTGTGGCGTCACGTTATGTGGCGTAATCGGAACGTCAGCTGCTTTCTAGATAAATCCGCGCATAGACGTGAATAGTTCAAAGAAAAATCTATCTATCTATCTATCTATCTATCTATCTATCTATCTATCTATCTATCTATCTATCTATCTATCTATCTATCTATCTATCTATCTATCTATCTATCTATCTATCTATCTATCAGCCTGCGCAGACATAATATTGGAACAAAACAGCCCTTCCATATACGCCTATACCTATAAACTTTCCCTTTTTATTCGCCCTTCAAATAATTCTGCGAACATAACTTCAGGCAAAAATAAAGCAGATATTGATGGTCGTAATGACGGAAATAACCCACGAAATAAGAAACTTGGGCTCGAAAAACACGTTATATTACTGGTGAAAAATAAAAAATGCCCCCACCTCCCGGAACGGAATCGTGAGGAAATGCGAATGCATTTCTTGCGCCGAGGGAGGATACCGTTGCCGTCAGACATTCGCCTTCACCGACTTCTGCCATCGCGTTGAGAGGCGCCCAGCCAGCGAACGGTCGAGAGTGAGGCGCGAGCGGACGGGAGAGTGGGGCGCAGGAGGAGAGAGAGCGAACGGCGAGAGAAGGAGCAGCGAAGCACTGCACCTACCCTCTCCTACACTCTCTCGCACCACATGCTCCGGTTAGGGGCGAGGATAAGCGCGAGCGCCCGCAGCTGTTGCTATGGAAGAGGGCGCCGCGGACAACGCCGGATGCCTCACATAGCCCGACTAAAAAATGCATTCGCATTTAAAAGTACCACACTTCGCTGTGATAGTTTCCGGCACATTGTGCCCCATACATCAACGCCCGCCTCGTATTACGACGACATCTTCTGGCTCTTTATCTATGGCGTCAGTGACTCCTTCCGCCTTGTGTTTGCCCGGGCGACGTAATCTGCGAGGCGCCCACATTGTATATCTTGACGGCACTACAACCGCCGTCTCCGAAGCTTGTTCGCCGATGCGCGCAGACATACAGAAACAAACACGGAGATAACAAAAAAAAATAGCACACTGTCTGTCGTCTTCACTTGATCAGTGTTGATGGTGGAAGAGCTCGTGAATGGAACGGTGTCCGAGTCAGACATACGATAAGGGCTCACAATCGGAAACGCAATCAGTAATGCGAGATGTGCGAGTGCGGTTGCCCTAAGTGTTCGTGACCGCATCAGATGCGAAACAAGCTGGGAGTTCGGGCGTGAGAGTGAATTTGTTTTTCGGGTCAACCTTCAAGCGGTGATCTGCCGCCTTGGTTTTTCTACTGGCTTACGTAGACATACCTTGACGAAGCCGTCTGCGCCATACTCTTTATATTTTTTAGTGATTTTGTTTGCAGTTGCGAAGGATAGTTACGTTTCTCTCATCTGTGTTTTCTTTTTAAGTAGCACGCGAAGCACGTATTCTGTGACAGTAGCCATTCATGTTGATTAATGAAGAGGGAACATGAACACAGGAAGAATGTACAACATTAGTAGCGTTCCCGCCTTTGAGCATTGTATCGTGTAGGACCGCGTTCAAGAATTCCGCAGGCACATACCAAATGGTTAAATAAAAAGATCAAACAACATTAAGCAATCTTCGGTTATAAAGTGTTGTAAGGTTGTCCGGGAGCTTTAGAGATACCCATTAGCCGTAATTATAGTTCATTTTCTCTTGGAATTTCCTGTTTTAGTACCCCAGACAATGTGTACGTTAGCAATGACGACAGTATTCCATCTTTGCTTTAAAACATAACACATGCTAAACGTGGTGTTCGTTCAAGAATACTGTCCTAAATAATTTTAAGAACGCCAACTTACAACATCACTGCCTCAAGAAGCATCTTCATGCCTTGCTGTTTCTGGATAGCCTCACGCGCACAACAAAAGCGAAATGTAAAGTGGCACTGTGTAATAAGAAGAGACGCATGTAGTTTAATGGTGATGGACCTCGCGATATTTATGTGCAGTGTAGGTGAGGTTATGACCTGCTTGGAATAAACATGCATACGCCCTATACTTCAACCACCCTCCCGTGGTGCGACGGGAACGTGCAGCCCCCCATACTGCACGCTTCTTTTTCTCACTACGCCTTTCTACAATACATTTTGTATGCCCTATAGGTTTCACGTGTTAGGTGCACCTCATATATTATGCATCCACAGAGATATAAAGAGAGCAGCACCATGTATTCACAGAGTATTAAAGGCTTTCCGAAATGGGTTTTGAATATTGCAGTCATGCATGATTAACTCTCGCCATCACCTCTGCTTTGACGATATTTGAAAGACACGTCCTTTTTCTTTCATTTTTGAATTGTGTTCGTTTATGCGTGGCAGCTTTCATTTCCGTGTATTTTCGGGCTGCGGTTCTGATATTCTGACACAATTACACTTCATGCGTACTTACGCGTTTTATTTTTATTTTTCAAGTTATTACATCACGACGTTCTACCTTCCATTACTTAACGAGTTCTCACATGGCCTTCATTCAGGTAATGCGATTATATCTCAGTTTTAAATCCAAAGTACAGGTAGGAACTGAAGGATGCTAATACAGTGTGATATGCAGGGTTTCTGAGCAGTTGCAGAATACGGCACTGATTTCAGTCTGTATCACAACCGAGTTTATTTTGCGCGTCCATTTTTTCGGAGTTTCCACGCTACAAAATAAATCTGAAGCGCAGTTTTTCCTTCCTTATGTTTCACTGCTAAACAATTTAGCTGTTTCATATTTCCTTTAGTCAAAGCATTTCAGAATAAAATTTAATTTTCAATGAAGCATGTGCATCCTCTCTGTGAGTAACATCAACTTTTCGTTAACCTTCTTTGTTAAATGCGAAGCATTTCTTAGCGAACTTCTGCGACTTTGAGCGTATCTATCTATCTATCTATCTATCTAGCCGCCTACGACTTTGTGCTCTCCTGGTCGCTTGGTTCATCGAATGTGCACCAAAATTGGTATGGCGTAACATGACTGTATGACGAACATAAATGACAAGTCATAACATGAAAATCATGACACGCATGTCATGTACAGCATGATTTACATGCTACGCTCATGGTGCGCTGGCGGCCGTTTCGCTAGTTTGATATACACCAAAACTGGTATCTTGCGACGTGACTGTGTGACGAACATAAATAACACGAGTTAACATGAAAATCATGACACGCGTGTCATGCACAGCATGACTTACGTGCCACGCTCATGGTGCGCTGGCGGCCGTTTCGCTAGCTTTATATACACCAAAATTGGTATCTTGCGACGCGACCGTGTAACGAACATAAATAACACGAGATAACATGAAAGTCATGACACGCATGTCATGTACAGCATGACTTACGTGGCACGCTCATGGGGCGCTGGCGGCAGTTTCGCTAGCTTGATCTACCCCGAAATTGGTATTGCGCGACGTGACTGTATGACGAACATAAAAACTCGAGTTAACATGAAAATCATGACACGCATGTCATGTACAGCATGACTTACGTGCCACGCTCATGGAGCGCTGGCGGCAGTTTCGCTAGCTTGATATACACCAAAATTGGTATCTTGTGACGTGGCTGTGTAATGAACATAAATACCACGAGTTAACATGAAAATCATGACACGCATGTCATGTACAGCATGACTTACGTGCCACGCTCATGGAACGCTGGCGGTAGTTTCGCTAGCTTGATCTACCCCGAAATTGGTATTGCGCGACGTGACTGTGTGACGAACATAAAAACTCGAGTTAACATGAAAATCATGACACGCATGTCATGTACAGCATGACTTCCGTGCCACGCTCATGGAGCGCTGGCGGCCGTTTCGCTAGCTTGATCTACCACGAAATTGGTATTGCGTGACGTGACTGTGTGACGAACATAAAAACACGAGTTAACATGACAATCATGACAGGCATGTCATGTACAGCATGACTTGCGTGCCACGCTCATGGGGCGCTGGCGGCGGTTTCGCTAGATTTATATACACCAAAATTGGTATCTTGTGACGTGACTGTGTGACGAACATAAAAACGCGAGTTAACATGACAATCATGACTCGCATGTCATGCACAGCATGACTTACGTGCCACGCTCATGGGGCGCTGGCGGCGGCTTCGCTAGCTTGATCTACCCCGGAATTGGTATTGCGCGATGTGACTGTGTAACGAACATAAATAACACGAGTTAACATGAAAATCATGACACGCATGTCATGTACAGCATGACTTACGTGCCACGCTCATGGAGCGCTGGCGGCCATTTCGCTAGCTTGCTCTACCCCGAAATTGGTATTGCGCGACGTGACTGTGTGGCGAACATAAAAACACGAGTTAACATGAAAATCATGACACGCATGTCACGTACAGCATGACTTACGTGCCACGCTCATGGGGCGCTGGCGGCCGCTTCGCTAGCTTGATCTACCCCGAAATTGGTATTGCGCGACGTGACTATGCGACGAACATAATAACACGAGTTAACATGAAAATAATGACACGCATGTCATGTACAGCATGACTTACGTGCCACGATCATGGCGCGCTGGCGGCCGTTTCGCTCGCTTGATCTACCCGGGAATTGGTTTTGCGCGACGTGACTGTGTGACGAACATAAAAACACGAGTTAACATGAAAAACATGACACGCATGTCATGTACAGCATGACTTACGTGCCACGCTCATGGGATGCTGGCGGCCGTTTCGCTAGCTTGATATACACCAAAATTGGTATCTTGCGACGCGACCGTGTGAGGAACATAAATAACACGAGTTAACATGAAAGTCATGACACGTATGTCATGTACAGCATGACTTGCGTGCCACGCTCATGGGGCGCTGGCGGCCGTTTCTCTAGCTTGATCGACCCCAAAGTTGGTATTGTGCGACGTTACTGTGTGACGAACATAAATAATAGGAGTTAACATGACAACCATGACACGCATTTTCCTCAATGACATACAAGACGATGTATGCAGCTCTTTGCTGGCTGCTTCGCATTACATCGATTCCCCCAATGCGTGGGATCTGCCGGCTTTTTTCTTGTTCATGTTATTATGGCGTGAGCCTCATCAAACGCGAAAATTGACCGTCGGCGTCGGGGACGAGCGATGAAAAAAATCATCATCACGTGATGACGTCACAATAACGCCTTAACGACGTCACAAATTTTGGCGAGCTGTTACGTCTTGATGACGCCATATGGTGACGCCATCACGTGATAAAAAATTTTCACATCACTCGTGTTGACGCCGCCGACGGAAGACGCCGATGCGGCACGCCGGTCAGTTTTCGCGTTTAATGAGTCATCTAAGGCTTTCGACTTGAAATAAAAGCAGCGTTCGTGGGATATGAAGTGCAAGCTAAAAGAGCCACGCCGGATGGTTCTCGCCTTCGAGTCGTCCTAGGCGAACGCACAATGGATCCTGGGAGTTTTTTTGTGGCACGGGCACCGTATGGCACTCGGGTTTCTCTTCCAAGCATATCCGGTCGAGCACTTATTTCCGGTTTTCCGAATGTTAAAAAAAATCTAAAAAGTAGAAAATGGACGGTTGTGGTTGAAGTTAACAGATATATAGGATACCTATGATACCGGAGGGGACGACTTGACTTAAGTTAAGGACAAATTAACTGTTGCGATAGTTAATAAAAATTAATTGATCAATTTCAATGAAAGAATATGAGCCGTTGAGATCGCTGCGGCACTTGGCGGAGCAGATCTAAACCACGCGCCTCGTTCTACGTGGCCTCTGAGATGCGCTTCAGCAGCGCCCGAAACGCAATGTTAACCCAAGGAAACACCATGGCACACTAACACCGACCTGCGAGCCACCAGTAGCAGACACCTAAGTGAAGCATTAGGATCGCTTCCATAAATTTAAATGCGAAGCATTTCTTAGCGAACGAAAAGCACTTAGACCGTTTCTGTCTACCTATCTCTCCAGCCGCCTACGTCTGAGCGCTGTCGTGGTCGTCTCCATAGCTTGGTACATACCAAAATTGGCATAGGAGGGAACGAGTGCATCAGGAAAGCGATGCACAGGACACACCTGAATATTATGACTTGCCTGTCGCGTTTGTCGCGAAAGTGTTTTCACCAGTCATGTGTGGCACATAGCTGCGTAACACGGCAAATGGTATAGGAGTATGCGCCACCGGTGATTAACAGTCCATATCAACCCAGGGCCAGTGAAAATAGATGTTAGAAATCTCAACGCGATAACGTTAAGCAGCCAGTGTTGCAGAAAGTACGGTGCCGATGGCGACAGCGTTGTCGGTGAACGAAACGTCCAGATCGCCGAAAAGTCTAAACATCCTGGCTCGAGCCAGCTTTACCCGATAAAGTTGACCGGAGGATGACCGCTGCCGTAGCAAAATTGGTACACCATCGGACGCGTTATTCGAAGGTTGCAGGTTCGGTCCCTGCCCTTCGGCAAGTTATCTTTTCGTCCACTTTAATTTATTTTCATTTATATCACAAATAATACAAATAACATCCCCTATACTTCTCCCTTGGCCTGATTGTTAGTTCTCATTATTGTGTCTAACAAACAAAAACGAGACCTTAAAATTCCTCTTCTTTCGTTCATTTATAGCACGCTGTGTGTCCTGGACTGTGCTATTTATCAATTCCCACAATTAAGAGTAATGCGCAACACTATGAAAAAGCATAACCATGTGCAAGCTTATTATACCACACTTGAGTCTGAGGAGCGTAGATGTTATTCAGAAGCCGTATTCTGTGGCGGTCACTGTCGAAAACACTGTCGCGTAGCGTGACGTAGAATCTCACGTAGAATCTCAGCGTGACGTAGAATCTCACAATTGCCTGCCTTTTGTCGAACAGCCAATCAGCGCGCACTGGGAGTGATATTACGGCGATACGTTCAAAGCGATCGTCTCAGAATACTGGTATTTGTCTGACGAAATGTCCTCGTGGAGCTGCTCCTATTACGCTCCATTACCGATCGAGTCAGCTCGTATATCTGGATCCTCTACTTTTAGGGGCGAAGCTCCTTAAGGCGGCACCCGTTCGTCCCTCGTAGTCGTAGTCGTAGTAGTCGTAGTGCGTAACCAGTCTTACGCTTTGACCTCCAAGGTGGTGCCGGTGGGAGATTTTTCCTCTGCGTTGTTGAACAATAAGAAATTCGCAGCGTGCGCGTTAACTAAAAGCCGAATTCTTCTGTCTCTCATTCCCCATTAGCAGCCATTGGCATGTTCCAGTAGGGAACGTTAGTAGAAGTAGAAGTGTAAGTGTTAGCTAAAAGCCGACTTCTTCTGTCTCTCATTCCCATTAGCAGTCATTGTTTACCTCCAAGGTAGTGCATGGTGAGATTTCTCCTGTCCGTGATACAACAATAAAAATTTTGTTCAAAACGCCGTTGATTGATGAAATAAACCAACGAAAGACGCCACATGTTTTGTAGAAGCAAAACGAAAGAACGCCAGATGTTTCTAAAGCAAAACGAAAAGACGCCAGCTGCTTAACGAAAGACGCCAGATGTTTTCTAAAGCAATGGTTTTCTAAACAATGAAAATTCACAGCGTACATGTAAAATTAAAGTGAGCTGCAAGTCGTCATAACTCATCGAACCTTTAGTATAAACGCGCCCGATCTCACGTCGGTGATGATGTACTGGGCAGAATTCACGGAAGATTCACGGTTTACCGATGAACCTCCGCAGCTTCGCCCACTCATCATCATTCACTCCGTGGATATGCTGTGATTTTTTTTATGCAGCAGAGATTCGGATGCTGAGGACCTGTTTTTGTTCTTTTCTTTCTTGTACTTCTTTTGTTCTATTATGCTGCACGGTGCGAGCGTGACAAAGCACTGATTTCTTTTTCTCGCAAGCAGCGCGCAGCTTATATAGCAAGCTTTGTGGTAGTTTTTTTAGACGTTTTTATTTTACTTTTCTTCTGTTGTTCACTCTTGGTGTTCACGCCCACGGTACTTCCGTTCTTTTCTACGCTTCGCATTGCCAGCGTCAAAGTTCCGCTGAAACCGTACAGAAAGTGCTCTCGCGTACTTCTCTCTTCTAGAGCTATCCAATTTCTATCGGCCTCCCATCTCTTGCGTCATTTTTTCCGTTTACCGCATTTCTTCGATTCTAATGCATCTCAAATATCAATGCGCATCGAATTTCTCCTGGCCCTCTGTACAGAAAATACCGTTATCCCTTACCGTAAACGCTAGCCTTGTTTTTCGTTATGTACGAAGTGTATACCGTATACCCTCGGCTGTTTTCTCGTCGATTTTTATTTGTCGTAGTCGATCGTCGCAAAGAAGCACTGCCGGATTAGGAAACACCGTAAGGCACGACATCGATTAATTTTCGGTTAGCCAAAGATGCTGAAAGTGCACAAAAATCCGAGCGCATGGGCGCTTTCGCATCTCGCCCCAACATTAAAATTCAGCAGCCTTTGGATCGAGAATTGAACGAGTGGCCTTTTTTTCTCCAGCACGTATGACATCGCCATCGCTCTCCATGTGTTTGTCAGTTACGGGAACGTTAATGCTAATGAAAGACGCCGTTCCAGCTTGCAACGAAGTCTTGGTGACTGGGAACTTCATGGAAATTTTGTAGCGATGTTTTGATGACAGGTTTCGCTAGGCGAGTCGCGATTTTACAAATAGGCAGCCAATATACTGCTTAGTGTACACCACAAAGACTCAGAGACGTAATACGATGCCCTTGGTGCCTGTTCCTAAAATACAGTTTGAAATATCTACAAAAATGCATGGCGAAGAATACGATGACATGGACGAATATGGATATTAACGTTCCACCGGGTGTATACATTTTTGGGCAATATGGCGGAAGATGCAGATGTTATGCATGCTTGTTTGCGTTGCGAAATACATTTCGGGAATAACGGGACAAAGAAGACGTAGATAGTTTGGTGCCACACAGTCTGTTTTTTCGTCATCGCCACAGGTGGCGCCAGGAACGCACGGAGGGTGCGGCTGCCCAACCGAATTGTCGCCTGCTCCTCCTTAACCCTTTCTACCCCTAAGAGCAAATATGGTCGAAACACAAAACAGAAGTGCTTCACCTAACCCCTTCCACCCCCAAATGAACTTACTTCTCATGAGTGCCCCACTAGTAAAAGAATCCTGGCGCCGCCCCTACTCCGCCACCTTTTCAAGACATGTATTTCGCGCATTATAGACATATACACAGACAATCTAAGCACCACGTTTCCCAAAGTAGAAATCATCTAATAAAACACTTTCGTGCATCTTGAGATTAAGCGATTGTTGGTAAACTCTGTGCCCATCGCTTGAATGGGAATCCTGATAAACGCAAGACATTTTTCTGTTTATTCGAGATATGCTTTAACGAAGTCTTGCGTAACACTCCGATCCTTCCAGTAGGTTCCATTAAACATACGGTACGAAAATTCCACGGAGCATATTCTGTGAGACATATGCGACAAGATTTCTCGAGGATGTTTTGTGTGGAGCATACATTGTAGAAACTCTGTAGCACGTATGGTACGAGAACTCCGTGAAACATATTCTGTAGAACGTATACAGTAAACAGTTCTGTGAAAGATATTGACCGAAATATTCTGTGGGATGTGTTCTATGAAAAAAAGGGCAGAAATGTTCTGTGGAACAAATTTGGAACACTGAAGAACGTGTGCGGAAAGGTGTCCAATTTCGTTTTCGCACTCGGTTCTATAGCGCGCAGGTCATTCTTTAAAGTTAACTTCCCCATAATTGTGCGCACTGCAGCTGAATGAATTCGGTATGTATTGCCAAAGTTGAAAAGAAATTTCGGCGAAAACAACCTGAGCGCTGAACCTTCCAGAAACTTCAAGTCGCCTTCTTATTTTTTTGTTTTTTAGTTAACTCAGCTTCTTAGAGATTGCAATAAGGTCTTCCGGTAGTGAAAAAACGGTGTAAAGCGTGCAACTGCGTGGGCGGCTGAGGAAAATAGAGCAACTGAACAGACTGTTGGTTCCATGCTCGGGCCTTAATCTTAAGCCATAGAATAAGCTTTCACTACACAGCGCTAAATGAGCCAGCTAACGAAGCTCTAGAAGGGACTTAGCTGTAGTTTTCTTGTCAGCTCATGAAGATCATGTTCTTTTTTTGAGCCATGGTTGAATCTGTAGGTATGTGATGGAAAGTGGTTGTTTTTTTTTTTTTCTTTTCAGTGCCTCTAAAGGGCACAGAAAAAAGTTCTTCCAGAGCTCTTAAATCAAAATATTGATCGGTAAAAGTAAAAAAAAAATGACGATGTTGCAAGCTTTGTATAACGGACAGCAAAAGAGGGAATCATCAAAGTCTGATGACTTACGATAACCACACTGCATATAAGAAAATCGGAATACGGTACTGGGAAGCTCTAGTTCTCGCGATCACACGAAACGCAAAAAAAAAATACAATATTATCTTTCGTATTCAGTCAGAAGAGCAGTTTTGCTTCGTGTTCACTGTAAGTATTGGGAGGCCAAACTGGCGGCACCGATTGAACGTATGCCATAACAGGAAAGCATTGCTCTACAGATGGCAGTAGTTACGGTAGTTATGCAGCACACTGAAGGAAATAGCAAGGCCAAACCAGACTGCAGTGGAGAGCTTAAAGTCTGAGTTGATGGTTTGCGCACTCTAGCGACACTGATATCGAGCTTCGTTTTGCGAGGCGAGCGACGTCTGTGGCGGTTGCGGCAAATGCTTGCGGCAGGCTTTCACGTTGTGACCGAGTTATTGCGCGAATGGGCGATCTACTTAGAGTATGGAGAAGCGGGTGAGGTTTACCGGTATCACCCAGTTGGAAAAGACAGATGGCTGTCTCTTCTTTGACAGATGACTAGCGAATGCGTCAGCAGTTGTGACTTGGCAGTTGTTTGCGATAGCAATTCATCATCTGCGCTATTACTCTGACGTCTCATTTACGTTGACTATTACCGGCTTCCATAACTAACACCCTGCTCCGCTGTCAGCTGGTTTACGAAGTATAGGAGGGGAGGGGGCGGGTTTATGGACCCGAGCGGCCGAGGTTAATTAATTGTGACTGTACCGGCTTAACGTGGCGTCAACTCGTGGCGCAAGCATGTCGTGATTGCACCGCTAGATGACAGGGCGGCAGTCATTTATCGCGGGCGAACCATTTCGTAATCCAGAACTGCGCAACCTCGTTACAGCGAACAGCTGCTGCGGCTAGTTCATCTTTGGTGAAGGCGAGGGTGGCATGTCTAATGAAGTCTAGTTTCTTTGCTAAATGATTAAGTAAAAAGAGTCTTTCTTTACCTAACGTCAGCGTAGCACATGAGTGCAGCGCATAAGCATCAATAAAAAACGGCAGGAAGTGGAACATGGATGCTTGCGACGAAAAATTCCGTTAACAGGGGGTGGGTGCTTGAGCCGACGTTTCGGCAAGTGGGCTTGTCTTCTTCACGGCTGGAACTTGAAACCAGCTGCAGCCTTGAAGAAGACAAGTCCATTTGTCGCAAAGTTGGCTCGAGCAACCACCTTCTGTTTACAAACATAAATAAAGATATTTAAACTGTTCCGATGGTGGCATAATATCCCTGGGCATAAAATACCCACGGCCAATTCTCTAACCCATGCAACTTAGGCGGTTGTGTCATCAGGAGGAATAGAACGCTTTTAAGAAATGTCCCGTGTTCAAGCATGCGTCTTCAGACGCTTGGTGCATTTCCCGCAACGCCGATGGTTTCCTCAGGATGTTCCTTCGTGCAGTTTCATGATCCGTAACCTTACGGTCACGTGTCGAGCACCTAATTTTTTCTATCTCATTTCCCGTTACGACCTGGGTTGGGCCGCGGACCCGGGAGGCGAAAGCTCGAGCCTGATGGTGGACGGCCTCATTACTAGGTTGTGAGGAGTGAACTGGTGCCCAAATAATTGGGACATTGCCATTGTTAGTGTTTTGATTTAGTATTTTATCAGCTATTGCGGAAATTGGCCAGACCTCAATATCTTCCCGGGCACGATTTGCTAAGTAAGCGGCAGGAGTACGTGTGAAGGCAACTCCAGGCGGCTCCTTTCCAACCCCAACTCTGTACTCTTACATCTATCTAACTACCTTTACACCTCAGTGCAAACTGTACCGACATCTTTCACTTACTATGAGCCTATCCCAGTCTCAGTCTATCCCATCATAGTCTATCCCATCATCCCAGTCTATCCTATTATCAGTCCAGCTATCAACAGTCTATCCCATCATCCCAGTCTGAGTCTATCACATCATAGTCCACAGGGCTTGCAAATCACCACGACGCAGCAGTGGGAGGCCACACTGATCATCTCCAACCCAGATGAGCAGGTCTGGATAACGGGGCGGGCAGAGGCAGCCGCCAGAGAGCAGGGGCTCTTGGCCGTCTAACCGTCGTTGTCTCCCGCAATCGAAGAAACCAAACATTTCACTGGTTTCCAATAAAGGATTTCTCCTCCTTCGTGCAAGCCTACCCGCCACGGTGGTCTAGTGGTTATGGTGCTCGACTGCTGACCCGAAGGTCGCGAAATCGAGTTCCGGCCGTGTCGACTGCATTTCGCTGGAGGCGATCAAAATGTTGTGGATCCGTTTGCTTAGGCTTAAGTGCACGCTAAAGAACCTCAGGTGGTCGAAATTTCCGGAGGCCTCCACTATGGCATCCCTCATAATCATATCGCGGTTTTGGGACGTCAAAACCGCAACGATTTTTGTATTCGTGCAAGCCACCGGTGCGAGATGCTCAGCGCGTTCCCGTAGCGCTGACGGTACGTCGTCAAGTCGCCATATAGGCTATTGGCATCCAGAATGATACTTAACAACAGTCAATTTTCGATGTAATATTATTTCAATTTATATTGGGACTGAGGTTCAAAGGAACTGGAACTTTCCCCGGCTATGTGCCACTATTGGATGTTCAGCAGTGAAGTGTTGTGCTGCTAAGACCAAATACGTGGGTTTAATGCCAGCCACGGCAGCCGCACTTTGAAGGGGGGGAAAAGCTAAAACACCCTTGCACTTGAATATAGGTGCACGTTAAGGAACCTTCTCTAGTCATACTTTTTCAGGGTTTCCCTTCTGCAGCCTGCCATATGGTGCTGTTGTGCAAGAATAACGCGCTCGTGCCACCGACATCACAACCATCAGGCTCTAACGAACCGAACAGAGCAGAACCACAAGAGGAACAATCAGAAGACCAGCGGGAAGCTCTGCTGCTTACGCATGCCCTTGGAAACCAACTATGGTTCGTGGTCAGGTCTCGGGCGGCAGCAGTGAGCCATGGCTACATGGACTGATGATGGCACCCACCTTTGGGCTCACGCGTGGTCGCAGAAATCCAAATTACGCGGATTTCACACGAACTGTAGGCGCTGGAAATGAAAGTACGTGCCTTACTTAGACTTGAATTTTCGCGTAGGAGTCCTAGAGTACTGTATTCCACTACTCTCTTAAATACTAATGTGATCGAGGTATGTTAAATAAATAAATAAATAGATAAATAAAGAAATAAATAAATAAATATAGAAGAGAGGGATACCGGAGCGAAATACTGGAACACACACACACACACACACACACACACACACACACACACACACACACACACACACACACACACACACACACACACACACACACACACACACACACACACACACACATACACGCACGCACGCACGCACGCACACACACACACACACACACACACACACACTAAAGAGCTAGAGATCATAAAAACAGTGAACGAAATGAGGGCTCGATCATTATCTATGCTGTTTCTTTCACAAGTTCACACAAATGCCCTGCCAAAACAAACGTGCTACCAGATAGCGCTGCAATGTCTGGTCTGTAGCTGCTCTTCTCAATATGTCATAGCGCATTGCGCAGCATGGACTGCACACACTGGGAAGGAACAAACGCCGGAACACTCTTTCTGCGTGTCCTATATCAGCCTTGCGCATTCCACCAATTCATACGCTGTACCAGAGTCCTTCAATGCTCTGAAAAATATAGCTGTAGGAACATGCGCAGTCCTCAAACCAGTGAGGTTCTCTAAGAGCGCGCGCAGCTGCATTTCGTCCGCAGTGAGAATTGATTATCACGCTGTCGTCACCAAAACTACAGGACGCAGATTATCATTTCGTAAGAGAGAATAGATTGTACCTCGCGAAAAAAAAAACAGAAATGTGTGAGCCCCTTCCGCGAATTGGCGCTCTAAGAAGCTGTGGCTCGGGAATAGAGAAAACGGTGATTTCCCACAGGAAATGAATTTCGGAAGTATTGACGATTGGGTTTCTTGGTATATTCTGGTATCGTGTTGTAGCTGTGACGACGGGACGTGGAGAGACAATACAGAGGCCCAGAATGAAAGAGTCTGCGCCCGCGCATTTTCTTTCCACTTCCATTCGCGTAGAGCTACTCAGCAGAAGTCCAACGGGAACGTCGAAGCTTACTTCACGCGTTCGCGCGCATGCAATTAAAAAGGATGTAATTGGGAGAATGTGGATAGAAAACTTGAAGAGTTGGATTGGGTTCGTGGTAAATAGAGCAAAAGGACCCGGACAAAAAAGAGAACAGGCGACAGGAGTGCTGTCTTCCAACTAAATGTTTATTTGAAAGCACTTGGAAATAAACGTGCCAGCTGTTACAAAATCATAAGATCACCACTCACTGATCCTAATTCTATTCGCCATCGTTCCTTCGCTATTGTAGCAGCTGGCATATTTATTTTCGTGTGCCTTCCAATAAGCATGCATTTGAAAGACAGCGGCCGTGTCGTCTGTTCTCATCCTTGCCCATGCCCATTTGCGGTAATAGCCATGAAAATAATTAGCCGCCATATTAAGGCGAAAACTTTATATGCCTCATCGGGGTCCGCCTGAGCCGCCGAAGTGAGCCCACGCGTTTGTCTCGCTCCGCGACTCGATGGACGCGATCTCATTGTAACCGTTAGCGGCCGCCCGGCCTCTAACGGTAGCACGGTGGCCTTTAATAATAATATCTGGTGTTTAACGACCAAAAGCACGATATGATTATGAGGGACGCCGTAGTGGAGGGCTCCGGAAATTTCGATCCACGTGAGGTCGCGGGGAAACAGCCACGTGGCTTCGAGCCACACACAGAAGGTGCCCCGCCACCAGCCCGGAATCCTCGCGACACCCAGGTCGTCAAGCCTCGCCTATGCCCAAGTCCACCGCCTGCCGAGGAAGACTTCGTGACGGTCGTCGCCAAGGCAGCCCAGCGGAGAGCGAAGGCATTGGAGGCCGCAGCTGACGACCCCACCCGCCCTCGCTGGCAGGGCGACAGGCAAATGGACGCCCTCATGGAAGCATCACCAACGCCGCTCTCGAGACGGGTGATTAAGGCTGCAGCACGCGAAGAGTCCCGTGAGCTGCGCTCCTACGCTGCTGCACTGAAGACTAACCTGTCCAAGCCAAACACTGCTGATCACGGCCTGCTGATCTCTTGCACCGCGCTGCCAGCACCAAGATCCTGCCAGCAGCAAGCTCCGCCAGGGCGGACCATCCTGCTGCCCTATCAGCCCAGCCTGCAGAGGACCCGAGGGCCGCACTGATTGCAAACCTCCTGGATGATCTGCAGGCGGTAGGAGAGTATCTGCCACCGGACCACCCGATGCACATATTCTGCCTCCCAGCAGTCAGCGCGCAGCCCGGTGCTTCTACGAGTGGCTAACGTCACCTCACCTGCGGCGGAATCGCCCCCGCAAACGAGACACCTTCTCCAGGTCTCTCGTCAACATCCGCTGCTTTACACCGTACCAGCCTCGATACCTTGCCTTCCCTGCCGCGTCTCCTGCGTGGCCGATCACTCTCTCTTATATTTCTTGCCTTTTTTTCTGGCTCTCGCCTTCGATCCACCCTCAAGGCGCTTCGCGATGCTTTCTATTTGGCTGCAGAAATTAGCGCCTTTTTCTTCCTTCCTCAGGACCATTAGCATCCCAAACACGAAACGTGACTATCGGAAGCGGCGACAAAACAAACCATGTAAAAATCACATGATCAGAGATGCTGTGGCCATATGACTCATCGTGACGTCGCAGATCGCTAAAGCTTGTGTCGTCATTGTGGCATCACCATTGCGCCACTATGACGTCACACCAAATCATCGAATGGTCGAAGGTGGGCCAATTCCGGAGACAGTGCAAAACCAGGTGAGCTCCAGAGAGCTTCCAATGCCTCCGATCCCGGAGGCAGTGCAAAACCACGTTAGGTGAAAAAAGTCTTCGGGTTCGGGGGCTGGGATTAAGACATCGACTGAGATGAAAAAGAAGCAGAAGATGGCTCTCGACTTCAAGTCACCTTAGGCGAATGTGTAAGATGCACTGTCTTTTACGCGAGATAAATTCATTCTAACTAACTTTACGAGGCCTCGGTCTCATTACCTAGGAGAAAATGGAAAGGCATTGCAGTTCTCGACTTCAGCTTCACTTCCATCCCTGCGGCAGAAGCCTTAGCCACAACGGTAACTAAGGTTTAAGACGTCACATTTCAATCTGTCCTAACGGCTCGAAAGTGACATCTGGAACTTTATTTCCTTGGTCTTCGAGGTCTGATAGTGTGTGTCATGACTTAAAAACTGGTCTATCCAAATTTAAGAGGCGGCTGTTCTGTATCTGGCTCAGATACAGATACATCCGGCACTCCAAACAAATTACAGAAACATACCAAACGAGAGCAGCATGGCAGCATTTATCAGTTTGGTGAGTTTGAACTACCATTTAGGAATAAGAAAACATCCATTTAACTGCCCAACCTGGCGGCGCCCATGTGTCTTACGTAAAACCAGAGTGTCGGAACGGAACGAAAACCGAAAACGAAAAACGAAAAAAAAACGATATTTTTGACCGGAACGAAAACGTAACCGAAACGTTATTTATTATTTCGTTCCGGAGTGAAACCGAAATTTTTTCAATCGTTTTTCGGTTCCCGAGAAAATTTCGCAATCCGGAACAACTGAGCTCATGCAATGTCAGCATAACTCAGGGTATAGTATTAGCGCGTATCTCAGACAGGTAATCCAAAGCAAAGATATGTTGAAATTGTGCGAAAAACGAGAACAGTGGCAACCAGAGATGTTTATATTAACGCAAGTGGACTTTTGCGCGCCTGTCAAGAGAGAGAGATAATAAAACGAGAGAAAGGCAGGGAGGTTAACCAGAATTGTAGCATCCGGTTTGCTACCCTACACTAAGGGGAGGGGGAAAGGGAAGAAAGATGGAAAGGACAGCCGACAGAAGAGCAGGCGCGCGATAAAAAAAAAAGATATAAACAAAAGGAAGCTGTAGATCGGCAGTACTAAAGCCTATTCAATAGGCCGCCTGTCAAGCAGGCCAAAGTGGAGAGGGCATTGTCGGCGCTGAAGTTTGTTACAGCGAAAGCTGTTATGAGATCACAACAGCCGATTTTGGCTCCATAGTTGTCCGCAGCCGCCGGTGTACGTGACCGCTATCGCGTTGTATAAGAAAAAATTAAATGAGAAACAAATTTCTAGGATCCGCGCCCTCTGCGTGGCAGTCGGGTCTTCCACCACAGTGTCACGCTGGTGCTCATAACTCCATCGCAAAAATACTCTACACAGGCGTCATGTCGCTCAAGGAATCGCGTTAACATATGTAATATAGCGTGGCAGAAGAGTAAAATAACAACCAGTCATCACACAATGCTAATAGTGCAAAGACTGTGTGGTTTAACGCTTTCCACCAGTGTTGCGGAGTTACCACTCCGGAATTGGAATGACTCCGGAATCTTCAACATATTCGCGACCCCGCAATGGAATAGGGACAACGCTCGGAAGAATGGAATTGGAATGGAATTGCGTCTTTTTCGAAAAATAGAGGACGTTTTCGTCTACGTGGTGTTTTTCAAGCTTTAAACGTAAGTCAGAGCCCCGCAAGTTAACACTAAAGCAGTATTTTTAAAATGGCTTAGCCGATTACAAGCACGGTATATTTATAAGCAACGCTCCTACTACAAACGGAGGCATAAGTTGGTGTACAAACAAATGCATTAGTCCCAGCAGATACCGAAGGGAGAAACAAATTACCCCTGCGCGTTGGGTCCCATTGATACCCTCACACGAAAGTGGCGAATACTCGATGCACAGCCTGATCTTTATCTCCCGAGCAGTTTAGTACCTGACACACGTAAATAACCTTTGCGACAAGGAAGACATTGCATGCCTGCGCACAGGCGAACACAGAAAGTTCTCGTCACCCCATCCATGCTTGCGAGGCGCGCTTGACAAGCGGGAGTGCTGACGGGCAGTGCGGCCCAGTGTTCCGTATTCGATGCAAAGACGCTTTTGTCAGCATAAAAATACGCTATGTCGTCATTTTAGCATTAACAGATTTAAGCTTAAACAATATTGAAACACCACCATTCGTTCAAACTTGTTGACCACGCAAATACTATCGGTAGCAGGAAAACTGCCCCTATGGGAATTAGTAGGGTGGTTTTACTACACGAGATATGTCACCAAGCTACTATTCCTCGACCTTGGCAACGTGTTTTGCGTACTTTTGCAGTTCCTAATGCATTCGATGACATCAGCTTTATGGGGCGTTCATTCTCAACTCGATAAACTATCAAAATGCCTCTTCCTACGTTGAGGATTTACAGGAATGGAATCGGACTGCCAGGCCATTCCCTTAGTGCCAATTGGCTAAGTTTTTTCCATTCCGAGGAATTGAAAGGAATGGAATTGCGGCAAGTTCTAATTCCCCGGAATGGAATTGGAATCGAATGGAGGCGCCCATTCCGCAACTCTCCTTCCCACCCACTGCAAAGTGATCAGCCATACTTCTTCATTATTAGCCACAGCACAAAGTGCAGATAATGCCTTGCAGATGTGTAGCGGGTATCGCGATTCTCCGAAGAATGAAGAAAAATGGCATAGTGGGAACTTCGCTACTTCAGAAAACTTGCGACGATTTATAACGTAGTGGGCACGTTGCATGTTTACTTGTATTAGTTGCCCCAAGAGATAACAACAGGCTCTACAAAGTCCGCTCTTCTAGCTTTTGCTGTGGCTTGCTGCGTGCTTCACGCAGGCCTGGCGATCTTTGTTATCAGAACAGCGATCTCGAACATCAGAGAGTACACTCAATGACGTGCTACTTCTGCGATCGTGCTCACTCTCTTGACACAAAGAATTAAGCCAACTAAAAAAATTCGTATTTGTCTTGTGAGAAAATAAATACTATGACTTTGAAATTAATACTAATTTGTGCTAGTTGGTAGGAATTCGTGGTACAGTTACTTCCGCTCCTCTGAAGAACGTGTTTTACCATTGTCCCACTTTCTTAAGAGGAGGGCAAGTAACTACATCACAAATCCAATGTTTTTTTTAATGATTGCTTTACCTTTTTCATGATTTCTTTTTTATACAAAGAAAAAAAGAACCGTTACGAACCGTTACGAACCGTTACGGAACGTTTTTTTTTTTTTCGTTCCGGAACAGAAACGAAACGGAACTTTTTGCGGTGAAACGAAACTAAAACCGAAACGAAAAACATTTCATTCCGACACACTGCGTAAAACTGTCGACACCCCAACTCCCGTGTTAGCAGCGGCAACTTGCCAAGGGCTAAAAAGGTTGGCATTTTAGGTGATAGTTCGGCTCCTCTAACGGCGCGTTCCGAAAATATTGCAGAGTTTCAGATAAGGTTTCACGTTTCTTAAAGAAAATAGTGATCTTCTTTATATATTATCTGGAACGCTTTAAATATAAACGCACTCTCTCCTCAAAACGTTGCCGACCAGCCTTGCACCACATTGCCTGCTAAAAAGAAAGAGCATGTGGTCAGAGCGGTTACTTGCTTGGTTACCCTAACCATGCTTCTCTTCCGTGCCCCACGTCACGGGATTTTGCGTAAAAAATATGGTTGATCCCTCCGTCATAAGAATCGGTATAAATACGATACTAAAACTTGCCTTTAAAGAGCTTGGACAATGTACTTCTTCTATATCGGTTTTTGGCAGCTATACCACCGCTTAAAGCACACGCGTTGACGCTTGGTTAACCATCATAGCTTGGTGGCATATCTACATCCCAACGACTAACGTCCGTGATCAATCATTAAACAAACCTTTGTGATAGCAGTAGTAGTCAGCGGTGGGAGCGTAATGAAAGAAAGCAGTGTGACAGCCAAAGGAGCGTCGCTGACTGGATAACTGACTGGCTGAGAAATATTACCGAAAATAAAACCGACGAGCACAAGAAAGAAGACGAAGAAAAGCGCTACTCACCCCCCCCCCTCCAACTGTTTATTAGCAGGGAAACGTTTCACATATACATCCTTTTGTCACGCATGCGCATAAGTGAACAAAGCAACACGTGTACATCAGAAGCAGTTGCGCATAAATTCAAGTTCGGGGTCCAGCAATGCGATAGACTGTTCACCTATGCAACGATCTCTGTTCTTTTTGATAACGAAGGCTTCCAAAGCAACTCTCGAGGAAGCGTTACTGTTCCTTCCCAGAATGGCTGTGTCCAAAAATCTAGCATTACAACCACATGCAGTAACATGTGCTACCATATGTGCACCCTTAACTTCTTTCTTATTTTTAACACGAAAGTGTTTTATGCCGGGGTCCACCAAGACTTCAGTGACGTATTTCCGTCACGGAAATGACGTAGAAAAAGTTTACACAATCAGATGTCAAAGAAAAAAAGTTCCGTGAACGGGCATCGAACCCACGACCGCTCGGTCCGCAACCGGGCACGCTATCCACTGCGCCACGACCACATACCCTATAGGCTTTACAAACACGCCTTTTATATCTACCACTCTCCCGGTCGGCGGGGTGGTGTTGCCCTCCGGGAGCGGTGAAGTACTTTGTCATTACTGTGGCCTCTGCGATTAGCACCTGGAACGCGTTACACGTCCGTCCCATTCGGCGCGTTTTCAATAGAAGTTCAATTTTGTCAATGCCTTAACACATCGCGAGGTGGCGATCTTAGCGCAAGCGTCGTAAAAGCGTCGGCCTCGATTAGGGTGCCTTGATGCGCGTTTTGTTGCCTCGATCATAGCATCACGCTAATCCAAATCAAATATAGCTCTGCGACGCGCGCCTGCCTCACTTGCAGTAACACCGCGTTCACCGCTGACGCGCTCGCCCCGAGAAAAATCGCGGCCGGGCTCCGGGGCGGCAGGACGCGCTTTGCGTTTCCCTCTTGTCCGGCCGCGGTTTTCAATCACATTTTAACATGCCGCGGGACGGCGATCAAGTTCAGCGTCCAATATGCGACGCTCCTCTGGCTATTACACCTCGTTCTCTGATTACGCTTTCACCGTTAACTACTACAGCTACCACAAGGGTTTGTTTAATAATTTAACATGGACATTAATCGTCCGGATGGAGATGTACCACCAATCATCAAAGTGGGTGCACCCACGTTAAACGGTGCTATAATAATAATAATATCTGGGGTTTAACGTCCCAAATCCACGATGTGATTATGAGGGAGGCCGTAGTGAAGTGCTCCGGAAATTTCGACCACCTGGGGTTCTGTTGCGTGCACCTAAAGCTAAGTACACGGTAAACGGTGTTATAGCTGCCAGACATCAATATACATTGTGCAAACTCTCTTATATCAATTCAGTTACTTCTGTAAACATTCAGTTACTTCTGTAAGGGCATGCTTTACTTTCGTGTTATTCCGATTCCTATGAAGGAGGGATCAACCACCTTTTTGAGCATGTTCCCTTAATCGGTCATTCACGCAACGTTCGGTGTGGGCGATGTGCATTAGTTCACAGGACAGGGGTATAACAAAAACCACCCCTATGGAGCATTTATTAACATGGGGCTCTTCGTGCCTGGGCACGGCAGCCTCGTCTGCTTTTGTAGCACAGACGGGGACACGGCTTAGAAAGCTTGCTGGGAGAACAAAACACAAGAGGAATACCGTGACGGCGTGCAACTTTTTTAAGATTGTGAGACACCTTGTGTAAATGCGGTATCACTTCAGGTCCCGACTTAGGTGGTTGGGCCTCTGCTCCAGCGCTTCGTGCTCCAAGCTTCACTTTTGCGGAAGCGACTCGGCCACAGCGTTGACGACCGACAAAGGGAAGCCAGCTGCCAAAACGCGGCCTACTTGGCTAGGAAAACTAGACTGAGTTTGGGGCATGCAAGACTTGCGGAAGCCTGAGTCCAAGCAAAGTGTAACTATTTCTTCATCACCACTTTTGAGAGCGCAAAATTATAAGGAAGCAATTGCTTCAGTCGAACGCGGCTGATAAGCCCAGCTGGCATGACCATCACTAAAAGACCTTCAAATCCAAGAATTGCAGGCTTGTGCATCAGGGTAAACTACAAGGGTTAAATCGTGATCGTGGGCGTTCGTCGGGATGGAGATGTGCCACTAGGCGTCAACGTGGGTGCACCTGCGTCAAACGGTGCTACAGCTTCCAAACACCAATATACATTGTACACGCTCTGATATATCGATCCACAATAGCCAATCAACTACTTCTGTGATGATTCGTCTTACTATTGTGTTATGCCAATTCCTATGACGGAGGGATAAGCCATGTGTTTTTGAATCCTCATTGTTCCACACATTAGGTTTGGGGCGGCTTACCGCTCTCCCATAATAAAGTACACTATATTCTACAACAGTTAAAACCTGATATAACGAAACCACATTATACGAAGTGCCCGACCTAACGAAGAAATTTACATTTCCCGGAATACACCCATAGAGTTCGGTGTGTCATCAACCCGAATTAGCCAACTAACATGACCACAAAACCCAATTTAACTCAGTATTTTCGCCAATTGACTGACCCAAAAATTGGTGATTTCTTTCTAATTTTGACAGACAGATTTTTCTTCGAGATGTGCTTTAGCGCTATCATGTTACAACATCTTGGCGCCCTAATCACGACCTTAGCTTTATTTTGATGAGGCTACACGTCATGCCCATGTACGGAACAACGCAATCGGAAGTCGGTAGCGCTCTTACATATCGGACGTTGCAAGGGAGGCTGTGGCAGCATTCGTTATTTCATGCCTTATGCGGCACATAGCGCTAGACGTCTACTCGCCACTTTCTCGCCCTGCCTGCTCGCACAATCACTACACTCGCGTCTTCGCACATCGATAGCCTGTCATAGCTTTACGTGGTTGTCTGCCTGGCCTGCATCGCCCAGGCATGGTGCCCTCTATGTCCGGGCGACACGGGACGCTCCATGTATTCACTTTCACTTTATTTTCCTTAAAGCCCTCGCACTCGAGGCACTACGTTAGGGGTGGGGTTTACACACATTTTTTTTTTACAAAATTGTGGCTACATACATTTATTGAATCACACCAAATTCTAGTTTTTCCGAAAATGATGATGAGCAGGTGCTTCCGACGATGTAGCGGGGCAGACAGTTCGAATCAGCTGATGATCGACAAAAGAGGGAGGAGGAGGAGGAGGAAGGAAATGAATGAAACGCAGGGAGGTTAACCATACGCGCGTCCGGTTTGCTACCCTACACTGGGGGAAAGGGATGAAAGGATTAAAAGAAAGAAATAAGAGGGAATAAGGCACTGTCATGGTACTTATGCGCCTGTCCATTGAATGCCTACAAGTGGTCGCTTAAACCAGTCGATCCTAAAAATAGTAGCAATGCTCGCGTCGCTTTGTTGCCCGAAGAGAAGATCCTCGGATCGTGGCCCTACGCATCGACGAAAGAAAGATGCAGAAAAAGTCGTAGTGCGGCTGCGTGGACGAGTAGTTAGGAAGCGGTGCCCTGTGCACAGCGAGATGCGCGGTGGCGGGGCCAAAATATATGGAGCATGATGGAGTGAGCCGTTGCATCATGCCCCATTGGCCGCCCTCGGGCGCGCTTGTAGAATTTTCACAAGCCCAGGCGTGGGTTGGCGACAAAAAACAATGACGTAGTAGCATCTGAGTATAGCTATATTACAATTTCAGATTTCCAAGGACCGAAATACTAAGCTGTGTTTCGGTTTGCCGTGTGTCGTAGATAGAAAATTGTGATCATTATGAGCAGGCACGCGCTCTCTTCGTCCTTTCTTCTGCTTCGCCCACTGAACTCGTGCGCCAGTTTGTTCGGCGTGGGATGCAATAACTCTGATTGGTGAGATAACGAGTACATAGAGA